>NW_007727094.1:382414-462951 GCF_000696425.1 Galeopterus variegatus
TTTTTTTTTTTTTTTTTTTTTTTTTTTTTTTTTTTTTGCCCGGGGCCCGGCAGCGGGATTGCAAACCTCGGTGTTGCTCCCACGCCTCGCTCAGCCAGTGAGCGGGAGCCGGTCTGTATGTGGGATCCGAACCCTCAGGCGGCAGCGCTGCCGCGCCTCCTAAGCGGCGCACTATCCAGTGCGCCACTGGGCCGGCCCCTTCCCTGGTTCTTTGAAAATGTTAAGCTGTATGTTAGATTTCCTGAACTGGAATTTACCATTCATTCATTCATTATAAATTTATTTATTTTTACTTACTAATCTCAAATTAAAATCTGAGGTGGTTTGAAAAAAGAGAGAAAAACTCTCCCTTGCTTTGGCTGTTAGTTGTAGTCCAAAATATTGTCTAAAATATCACAAAATATTTTAAATATCTTATTAAAATTATCTTTTTTATTTATAATTTTGATTCATTTCCAAAACTACACTTAGACAAAGGCTTTAGAAATGACTATGTACATTGGAGGAGGGGTCTTCAAACAGTTCACAGAAAATGTGTGTTATTAAAAAAAAAACTATGCTCAGTCTATGAGGTTAAAATGGGTAGGCTCCTCATAACCTATTCAATTTTATTTGGTTTGGTTCATGAGGACCCTGGCTAAGGAGTGTAGTACAAACTCTTGGTATTATCCTCCTGGTGTGTTGTATTTTCTCAAAAGTTTTAATGTTTGTATGCAGCCATCCATTGAAGGTCAAATGGTTGGCTGAAACAAGATAAACTCAGTGAAATGCATGCTAATGAGAAAGACACTATAAACCATGAATGGCATGCTGGGACTGGAAACCCAGGATAAGGGCAACTGAAAGTGGTGCTAATGCTCTAAGTATGGCCTGATCAAAAGGAGGGAATTGATAAATGAATTTATGGGAGGCCATTGTTTTGGACTAAGTTCCTGCACAGAGCCCCAGTGGTCCAGACTAACAACTAAAATGGAGTCACCACCGCTAAATTTCCACTCATCAAAATAAAACTAAGTAATTATCTGACCTTCCCAGAAATGAAGAGAGAGAGCGATAACAACCAATTTCCCTAAAAGGCTAGTTTAAATCTTCAATAGGTGTGATAATGAAGTTCCCTCTGTTTTAATTCTTACACAAAAGAGATAACATGAAGTAATCTGATATTGATGTCAGTAATTTTTCTATTGTTCTGTCTTCCAGTCCCTACCTTAGAAGAAAAGTTAACTTTGGGCCGGCCCGGTGGCGCACTGCTACAGTGCGCCGCTTGGGAGTGCGGCGGCGCTCCCGCCGAGGGTTTGGATCCCACATACAGACCGGTTCCCGCTCACTGGCTGAGCGAGGTGTGGGTGCAACACCCGCCGCTTGGGAGTGCGGCGGCGCTCCCGCCGAGGGTTTGGATCCCACATACAGACCGGTTCCCGCTCACTGGCTGAGCGGGGTGCGGGTGCAACACCGAGGGTTGCGATCCCGTTGCCGGTCCGGTCCGGTATGGGCGCGACACTGAGGGTTGTGATCTGTCGCCGGACACGAAAAAAGACAAAAAGGAAAAAAAAAAAAAGAAGAAAAGTTAACTTTGAAATGACTGATCACCTTTTTCTTTTTTGTTTCTGCTTTCTTCAGACATCTTGCTTGGCTCATTGGAACACTTACTCTATTTTATGGAAAAACATGTTGCCCGGTGTTAAAAATCACAATTAAGGCAACTGAGACTTTTAGGTGAAAAAAGAAAAAAAATGGAAAAAACAAACAAACCATGAATTTCAAAAAGTTTTTTGCAAGAAAATAAACTCAAACTTGTTTTAACACGTCTGAACAGGATGTAGTTTAAGGCACTAAGAAGGATAAGACATCAGTTTGAAAAAAGCCCCTATCAAATCAAGATGAATTCTGCTAACACTGAAGCAAGAACAAACATCAAATATATGGTGAAACTTGGGTGGAAGAATAGTAAAATCACTGATGCTTTTTGAAAAGTTTATGGGGACAGTGCCCCAAAGAAATTAGCAGTTTACAAATGGATAACTCATTTTAAGAAGGGATGAGATGATGTTAAAAAATGAAGCCTGCAGTGGCAGACCATCCACATCCATTTGCAAGGAAGAATTTAATCCTTAATTGAAGAGAGCTGATGATCTACAGAACAAACAATACCCAACTCATAGACACCTGTCAGCTCAGCTTATGCAATTCTGACCAAAAAATTACAGTTGAGCAAACTTTCTACTCAATGGATGCCAAAACCGTTGCACCCATCCAGATCAAGTGCAGACAAGAGCAGAGCTTTCAATAGAAATTTTAAACAAATGGGATCAAAATCCTGAAGCACTTTTTCAAAGAATTGTTACAGGAGATGAAACATAGTTTTAATTATCTGTATGATCCTGAAGACAAAGCACAATCAAAACAATGGCTACCAAGAGGTGGAAGTGGTCCAGTCAAAGCAAAAGTCAACTGGTCAAGAGCAAAGGTCATGGTAACAATTTTAAGCCATTTTGCTTGTTGACTTTCTGGAGGGCCAAAGAACAATAACATCTGCTTATCATGAGAGTGTATTGAGAAATTAGCCAAAGCCTTAGCAGAAAACACCAGGGAAAGCTTCACCAGGAAAGCTTCTCCACCACGACAATGCTTCCGCTCATTCCTTTCATAAACAAGGGCAATTTTGTGAGAGTTTCAATAGGAAATCATTAGGCATTCATATTACAGTCCTGATTTGGCTCCTTCTGATTTCTTCCCAACCTTAAAAAAATCTTTAAAGGGAACCCATTTTTCTTCAGTTAATAATGCAAAAAAGACTGTATTGACTTGGTTAAATTTCTAGGACCCTTAGTTCTTCAGGAATGGACTAAATGGCTGGCATCATCACTTACAAAAGTGTGTAGAACTTGTAGGAACTTATGTTGAGAAATAAAGTTTATATTTTTTATTTTTATATGAATCTTTCTATTAACTTATTGAGTGTCCTTTGTATTTGTAATTTTATTTTTGCTTTCCCTTGGCTATAAACATCTATGCACAGAGGAGAGAGTTTAATATTTTCCTAGCCTTCTAATTTTATTCATATTTTCCCATCTGAAGACCTCATAATTAAGTAAACCAGTTGGTTTTTAGGACAACTGGATAGGTTATTTGAACAATAAAGATATAACAAATTCCTGAATTCTGAATCAAATTTGTTTGTATTTTTGAGGTTTAGGAAAATAATTATACCATAAGTCAGTCTAACTCTAGAAAAGGGTTCAGATTTTTCTTCTCTAGATCTGAACCAGGGCTTTTCAATTTTGTGGGGATATGGTATTTGTTATTTAAAAAAACCCCAAACCCTGAGGATAATATAAATTTGGGGAGATGAGGAAAAGTAGCACAAAGGATAGAAGTGATATAAATTGCATGCAAAGATAAGAGCAATTTGAAGAGGGTAAGTTTATTTTTTTAAAAATTTAGAATAATATAGAGAGTCTTTCACAGAGATTATTACAAACTCATCCTCATCTGACATTATTAAGTGCTTTTTACTATTTTTCTGGGGTTACTTGTCTTCATTTTAGCAAGTCAGATATTATAGTAGCCTGTATTAGTCCATATCTGTTGCTTATAAATACCTGAATCTGGGTAATTTATAAAGAAACAATATTTATTGCTTACAGTTTCAGAGGCTGGGAAGTCCAAAGTCTAGAACACAACTGGTGAGGTGGCTCTACTGCAGGGAGGCACATGACATGAATGGCAGAGCAGAAAGAGAGCTAACTCCTTGCTCCTTCTCCTTTTAAAGCCTTCAGAGCCATGCCCATGACCACCATTAAACCATCAATGGATTAACCCATGTACTTGAGCATGGTCCTCACAATCTAATCACCTCATCAAGGTCCTACCTTTCAATTACCATAATAGGACTTCCCACCCTCTTACACTGTCACAGTGGGTGTTAAGTTTTTAATACATGGATTTTGGAGGACACAATTCAATCCAAGGCATAGCCCTTGTTACTATAAGTAAAAACAAAAACAAACAAGAAGGATTTTTCCATTTACCCATCATATCTTTGCCTCTGTCTTTTCTCTATGGACACCTAATGCATTGAAAAGATACAGAACAACCTATGCAAAACAAAAAGCACTCAGGTCAATATTCTGCATATTTAGATGAAAGAAAGCTAAGAACCAAAAAAAAAAAAAATGGTAATGCAATAAGCAGCAGTTCACTTCTTAAAAGATGATGCACCTTCAAACCAAAAGTTCTAATTACTTACATATAGATCTTATAAAATATTTGCTATAAGATACCTCCATATTAGAAGATGTAATTATTTTATATATGAACTTATTAGGTTACAAATCCTAGAATAACACAGTAGGTTCAACAATGAGAGCTCAATTAAATTAGTCAGATCACAAATCATTATTGAGACGGACTCAGGTCTAATGGATAAATGAAATTAGGATAGAATAAAGCTTCCTTCTATTGGTAGGTAACAAAGTTACCCCCTTCCTAGCCTCAAATTTCATCTATCCTGCATAGCCCTAAATGCACTCTCCCTTTCCTAGACCTGTTGGTTTGTTTATTTATTTACTTATTATTTGAGAACGATATTAAACAAAACTCTCTTTTAAACCAAATTTTTCATAGTCACTTTTATCATGAGGTAAAATTCCTAGATAATATAAACTATCTACATATAATTTAAAAATAAATAAATGAAATCTTTTAATGGAGAACATAAAGAAAGCAAAAGAAAAACAAAAAATGAAAGACGTATTTTAATTTGTCAGTGCTGAAGCACAGCCTCATGCTACAAGACATGATAAACGCATGTTAATGCCTACAAGTGAGGTCACATAAATATGACAGCTACAAATGCAGATTTGTATAAATTTATATGTATGCTTTTACTGGAAGTAAAAATGGCATCAGTGGCTTTTATATTGGTAATTTCTGTTCTCCAAAACAATAAAAACTTATCCTCCAACAAAATATTGTAGTCTTCCCTTGAATTACCTCATCGTGGTATTTTTAATAAATTAAACGAACACTGAAAGTACAAAAGAAAATTTCTGTTTAATGGAATTAAGAGTTAGGCTCAAGTAATTACCTATTTGCAATTACATGAGAGCTCACATGAGCATATGGGACAATATTCTCTTTCTGTGTGACTTTTCTGTTTGAGTATGTCTCTGGATCTTTCACCCTATTCCCCATACTAAATACCAGTAGTGGCCCATCCTAGGGAAGAGCAGCACTCTCAGGGAGAACCCATTTTCCTGCAATCCTCTGTGGGTCTGAATTGGGAAATACTACGTGGCTTTTTTCCCCTACTAAGATGCTTCCACTCTGTATTCCTAGTGTATCCCATACTCATTTGTGTGAAGCACTTATCACATGAACCACGTTCACTTATCTCCTTACTTTCATAAACTGGACTGAGCCCCACCATAGTAGGAACTATGTCATTTTCAATTTATTTCCCTGGTCCCTAATACAGTTTCTATCTACATCGTGTTCTATCAACATCTAAACACTCAACATATGTTTGCTTAATTATTAGAAAATTAAACAAATGAAAGCATGTAAAATTCAGTGTGATAGAGTTAAAGCTTGCCAGTTCCTCAGGCAGGGACTCCTTAGCTAATTCCTCTAGCCCAGGGTCTGGTGTTCATCTTTAAAGACAAAAAGTTAATTTGTTTTTGTGTTCAGCATTTATGGAACTTGGGCAATTCATTCACATTAGCCAAATCAAAAAAAAAAAAAAAAAACCAAACCAAAACAAACAAACAAATAAAAACCACCACACACAAATATGCCAGCTTCCCATTTTCATGGAATTCTTTTCCAAATTGTCTTCTTTGAAAGTGACTAGACCCCCAAGAAACTAAGGCTGAGCACAGAATGGAACGAGTATTCGAATGCAGTACCTTGTCACAGAAAATCATTTCTTGTACATTTTAATTATCTCAAGCAGCTTTTAGCTTATTTAGGAAGAATCAGGGACTAACAAGGCAGCCTGTGAAGTGAGATGCTCTCCTGGTCCTGCTCAGTCAACAAGGGGTCTTTACAGACCCGTGTCTCCCAGAAACTTCCAGCTCTCAAAGTGTGTGATAGCAAATAAAATGCTTTGAATGAACCATATAATTAGCAAGAATTAACCCTCTTTTCCTATTTTTTGGAGGAGAGTGTGGGTGTCTTTTCCCTCCTTTCTCGTGTCTTTTCTGGCCTTTCTATTAAAAGTTTATACTTTCATCTTAGAGATTATTTTATCTACTCTGTTTACTCTGCAGATCAATATTCAGAGCCTTCCAATATTTCAGTCTCTGCATACGAGGCTGAAGTTCCTGGCTGCATATTGATCAACAGTGGCTGGAGAGACATGTGTTTTATTGCTCCACATTTCTTTATTGACCTGTAGCCATGAGGTTTGTTCTGTTTTTTACATCGAAGAGGATAAGTTGGGGTAAATTCTGATATTTCCTCTGTAAAGATCTACAACTTTCTGTGTAGTTTCCCTAGAGACGAATCAATTTGAGAAACCAAATAAGAAAGATAACTCTTACTATGGCTCTTTCTAAATTATGATGAATAGCATCTTACAAATTTTAGTTATATATTAAAGAAGATGATCCTTGAAGGTACCCAGTGTTTCAGAGTTTCTGCTGCTTATTTCACACACTCTCAGCCCCTTCCACAGCTAGCTACAGTTTATTCCACATTTGCCACACTCCAGCACCTTATTTAAGCCCTTCAGAGACATGGTTGAATTCAATGCTTACCATAATATTAATATTAATATTAATATTAATATCTGCATAATACAGATGATCATACAGAAGCTGAAAGAGACTAAGTAATGTGCTTCTTTGCACAAAGCTAGTGATAGATTCTAAACATTCATTCTTCTATCTTTAAAGTCTATTTTTTAAATCACTGTGCCAGTTTTCCTTCTTGTACCCTTAATCTGCAAAACAACTTGATAATGATTTCACATTTCTGACAGCAAGATTTATTTTGGGCCTTAAAGACCAATTTCACTATAAGCTACTTCTCATATGTCTGCTGCTTCTCAAAGATCTATTCACAAATATAAACCCAATATGAACAAAATTTTATAAAGTGAATCTTGTAAATGAACATTTCAAAATAATGGTCATACTTTGTAATGATCAAAATTATTTTAGGCCCAGTGTAGACAGCTGAAAGTAAAGGTTGTACTAATAATCGTTCATTCAATTTTGAAGATTCAGGTTAAAAATACAAACAAGTAGAATAAGGTTAAGTAGCATGCAAGACTTCAAATGGTGAGAAATGTCTTGCTACCTACAGGACTGAAAAACATTCTTTGAAATTCCTGTCTATGATTTATGTCTTTTCTCTCATGGTTTGTGTTATTAGTTATCCTCGCTTCTCCTCGGCAGCTACATTGACTACCAAAATCTTTCTCTGGTTGTTAAGCTGAAATATGGGCAGATGTGTTTCATTGACAGCATGGAATCATGTCTATGATTACAGAAGCCAGACTGAGGAGTAGGCTTAGGGAGTCACTCAGGCCTGGCAGCTGCCAGAAAATCCTGGTTAACAAGATAAACACAGGGATTAAGAAGTAGATTAACAGTCCAAAGAGAGAACATGCACAAGTACTAAGTGAGTGCTTGGTTGAAAAGAGTTAGCATCAAGAAGCAAAAGAAAAGGGCTGGCCCATGGCTCACTTGGGAGAGTGCGGTGCTGATAACACCAAGGCCACGGGTTCGGATCCCAATATAAGGATGACCAGTTAGCTCACTTGGGAGAGTGTGGTGCTGACAACACCAAGTCAAGGGTTAAGATCACCTTACCGGTCATCGTAAAAAAAAAAAAAAAAAAGAAGCAAAAGAAAGACACTAAATCAAAAGTTAAGAAGACGTATTAGAAGTTTATCAGAAAGGGACTTGGAGACAGTAATATTAAAAGAATTGAGAGGATAGAACAAGGTAGTTAATCCAAAATGTATTCGTCAATATAGGTAGAATTTACACAAGTAACATACTGAGCATCATAATGCGTATACACCCACAACTGCGGTCAATGTTTTCCTCAGCCAAACCTTATTACATACTTCCTTTCCTATTTGAGGAGAAAATAAATTCAGGACATGGGTAGTTTGGAACTGGGATGAATTTTTAAGTAGATTCGTGTGTAAGTATTTGGTCCCAGACCATGATCCTGATGTAGAAAATTTCCCGACTGTGATTAACCCTAGGCTCTCCTAGTCCCTTGCATTTCCTAAAGCCAACAAATACAACAAAATGGTTTGGGGAATAAACTGAATTATGTAGGCAGAGCCTGATAGAGTTTGGATGTGTTTTCCCCACCAAAACTCATGTGGAAATCTGATCCCCAATGTGGCAGTTTGGGTCATAGGGGCGGATCCCTCATAAATGGATTAATGCTCTCCCTGGGGGAGGGGGCAGTAATGAGGGAGTTCTCACTCTATTAGTTCCCAGGAGGGCTGGTGTTTAACAGACCCTGGCACCTCCCTTCTCTCTCTTTCTCTTGCTTCCTCTCTGGCTTCCTTTTGCCATGTGGTCTGCTTGTACCCGCCGGCTGCCTGCCACCTTTCACCATGAGTAGAAGCAGCCTAAGGCCCATGCCAGACGCAACTGTCCCAGAGTTTGTCCTAGAGTAAGCCAAATAAACCTCTGTTGTTTATGAATTACCCAGTCTTAGGTATTTCTGTTATAGCAACACAAATGAACTAATACAGAGACTTAGTCATTTTGCTAACTCTTCTTTTAATTAGACAGTTGGTGATTCTAGATACCTTTCTTCTGTTACACTGCAGGCATTAACTTCTATATGATTATTATGAATTTCCTTGCTGCAAGTGAATCTGGGTTTTTGAGCAATTTGCCACATGAGATAGAGTTATCATCTTGAGAGAAACACAGATCTAACTTGTTATGGGAATGCCATGCATCCTACCCACAAGCTATGGATATAGCCAAAAGGTTTTAGCCCATAAAAAATTCAATGATATTTTTTTCCCTAGTGGCATGAATGCAGATACAAAAGATATTTTACTGGATTTATGATTTAAAAATATAAAACTATGAGAATAGAGTGATGTCACTTCCCCTCTGGCACTGTTCATATTAGTGTCCTGAAATGACACTAAATGAATAATTAATAGCAAATTAATATAATTTTATTTATACAAAAGTTGTTTTTAGTACACTTGATTTATGGTATTTAGTACACCAAATTATGCAGGTCTATGCAAGTAAATTAACTTAAATCTGTTTGTAAAGCTAATAAGAAAAGCTAAATGCCATCTCCAAGTATTTAAAATGTATTTGATAATAAATCTGTTTCTGTATAATCAGCTAAACTAGTGTTTCACAGTAACTTATTTCAGGAATTTATGAAATTGGAGATTAAATTTTGTTTAATTTAATTTTGAATTCTCTATTCATATATATCACATTATTTATTCGGTAGTATTTGCAGTCCAAGAAGTCATTTCCCACTGTCAGAGGTATTCCTGTGTAAACACAGATGAGGTCACAGCAGTCCTTTGCGTGTGGGAGGCCATCAAGCAGCCATCGATGTTGGAGCACCAAAGTTCAGTGACAAGTAAGATAATCACCGTGATACAATCACTGTCAATTTCTTTCTGGCATTGTCAATCATAATATATAAGTTTTTGTTGCCTCAAACATTCATTTCTCATTTTTCAGAATGTCTCAGGAAACAGATTTTCTATTTTTATTTGCAGTTCACCTAAGAGTCATCTGGTCCACCAGTGGAGGTGTAGATGAGAGGATGTCTGGCTATGTACACTTCAGGAGGACATTTTATAACATTCTCTAAACAGTACAGTTCATAATAAAGTAGTTCTTTACGTCCAGTCAATGTTTTATGGATGCAACATATAATCAATTTCTGTTCTTGGATTCCTGAAGATATATATGTATATAGGAGGTATGCAAGTAAGGTGGTAAGATTCTGAGCCAGACTTCAATTTGTGACACCACTACCCCTCATCACCAAAAAGTTTGAAGTACTAACTTTGATGTACTAACTTCTCTTAGTTCATGCTTGCCAGTTCACTCCTTTAATGACATCTTTTTTTTTTTTTTTTTCCTTTTCTTTCTTTTTTCGTGACTGGCAACGGATCGCAACCCTCAGTGTCGCGCCCGTACCGGACCGGGACCGGCAATGGGATCGCAACCCTTGGTGTTGCCTCCGCACCTCGCTCAGCCAGTGAGCGGCTGGTCTGCATGTGGGATCCGAACCCTCGGCGGGAGCGCCGCCGCGCTTCCCAAGCAGTGCACTGTAGCAGTGCGCCACCGGGCCGGCCCCTAATGACATCTTAATGTAGAACATTTTTTTTTTTTTTTTTTGTCTTTTGTCTTTTTCCATGTCCGGCAATGGATTGCAACCCTCAGTGTTGCCCCCGTACCGGACCGGGGACCGGCAACGGGATCGCAACCCTCAGCGTTGCTCCCGCGCCTTGCTCAGCCAGTGAGCGGGAACCGGTCTGTATGTGGGATCCGAACCCTCGGGCGGGAGCGCCGCCGCGCTTCCCAAGCGGCGCACTATCCAGTGCGCCACTGGGCCGGCCCAATGTAGAACATTTTTAATGTTAACCAATTATTCAATTTTTTTCTTCATTATTTATTATTTTTTCCTGATTTCAGAAAAAATTTCTATACCAAGATTATAAAGATATTCAAACTCTTGGCAGCTTTTTGGGTGTGTGTGTGTATGTGTTAACTCAATTTTTCCCCAATGTTCCATTTGTCTTGCATGAGTACTATAATGTCTTCATTTCTTAGGTTTATAATAAGACCTGCTGCTATCTAGTATTGTAACTCATCCAAATTTGTTCTTCATTTTCAAGATCATCTTAGCTATTCTTGACCCTTTGCAGTTCCCTACAAATTTGAGAATTGGTTCATTAATATTTACCAGTGAAAAAAAATGTTGGGTATTGGATTGGGATTCTATTAATCTATAGAGAAAATTATGGAGAATTTGTACCTTTACAATGCTGAGTTTTACCCCAGTTATTAGGTTGAACCATATGAAGTAGTTAATACTCAACTGTTTTATCTATAGAAATAGCCGTTTCATGCGATTAAACCTAATTTTATATTTTAAATTTTTTCCAATGGTATTTTGTAGATTTCTGTGTTGACATTTTAATGTCTTTCATTGGAACTATCATATGTTTGATTATTTTGTTATTGCTAGTAACTATTGATTTTTCAATTTAATTTTCCACTTTTTTTTTTTACCGGTATATATAAAAACACATGAAGTTTTACATAACTTTGTGTCCAAAGATCTTGCTATATGCATTTATCAATCCCATTATGTTTTGTGATGTTTTTCTTTTATATCCTATATAAAGAGTTTACTGTGTAAATACTGAGTTTATTCCTTTTAAATCATGACATATTAATTTTGTCTTATGGCATTGCTGTACAGAGTCAAATAAAAGTGATAAAATGAGGTTTAAGATTCTGATAGAAAACTTTTGTCAGATGACACCTGCCCTTATATTCTTTGCTTGCTTCAAATTTTTTTCATGAATGGATATTGAGTATCATTAGACAATTTTTGCATCTATTTAGAAAATCATATGATTTTTCTCCATTTTTCTGTTACTGTTAAAAATACATTATTTGATTTCCAAATAGTATATTAACCTTCCATCCCTGGAATGAACCAAATTGGCTATAATGTATCATCTTTTTTTAATACATTATTGCATTTGATAAACTAATAAAATTTACAGCTTTGCACCTATACTTTTGGGCAAGATTGTCCTGCAGTTTTCTTTTGGCTGTAAAGGACATGCTGGCTTGGACAGTGAGTTGAAAAGTGCCTCTCTGGAAGATTTTGTATAAACTTGGCATAATTTCTTTCTTATATGTTTGTTAGACTTCACTAATGAAGTCATATTTTTTCCAAGAA
The DNA here is from genome assembly GCF_000696425.1 of Galeopterus variegatus. NCBI lineage: Eukaryota > Metazoa > Chordata > Mammalia > Dermoptera > Cynocephalidae > Galeopterus > Galeopterus variegatus. The sequence continues at coordinate 394,361 of NW_007727094.1, forward strand.
CCAATTTTTGACTTTGAAATTCTATTTTAGGTTAATTTTCTATTTCATTAATTTCATCTCTTTTCTTTATTTTCTCTCTCTTTCTAATTTATTTTCATCTGCTCTCTTGTGGGGGCGCCTCCCACTCATAAGACTAAGTATGGTAAAGATCTTTTAATGAAACACGGTGTTTGCAGGGCCTCATCGTGAAGGGATGATGGCAAGGCCTCATCGTGGGAGAAGATGCCGGCGTTCCACCTTGATTTTCTGGAGCTCTTTGTGCTTGCTATGCCTAATTATATTTTATTCTTTGCTGCCTCATAATTATCGCTCTGGGAGATTTGGAAGTGGGATTCAAAATTATACTAAAATATTTAATCATACTAATGATACTTATGATTATGGATTTTCAGGAGATGGCTTATGGCAGTGGGGCCCAGAAGGGGACAGCGAGCCTATGCAGGCATTCATCTTGTCTGTTGCCTGAGAGTTTGGCTTGGCTGCTTGGAAGGAGTTAATGTGCAATCTTTTGTTTTACAATAGAAATAGAAGTTAAGTTGTAAGCAAGTTAATTTTTAGAGTGTTTATTTAGGAATAAAGAATAGTTAGATGTAGGTGTGAATCAAGTTTTAATAACGTCATAGAAAGTCTATTGTACCATGGATGTAGTTTTGGTAATGATTGCAAGTGATGAAAAGTGATGATTATATGGGACCAGTGGGTTGTAACGTTCTTGCTCAAAGGAAAGGACATTGTAATTGTCTTTTCTGGGAATAAACTGTAATGCTATTTTTCTTAAAACATATGTCATTTACAAAAAGATATTATGATATTGTTCATTGATTATTTTATGATTATGTAGCAAAATAGAAAGAAAAGTATAAAAGTCTGATGCTTGCTTCAATAAATTGTCAGCATTCAGCAGATCCCTTGAGTCTGTGTGTTTGTTGTCCCAGCATTCAGCAGATCCTTTGGGTCTGTATGTTTGCTGGATGCTTGCTTCAATAAATTGTCAGCATTCAGCAGATCCCTTGAGTCTGTGTGTTTGTTGTCCCAGCATTCAGCAGATCCTTTGAGTCTGTGTGTTTGCTGTCTGCTCCATCGCCGATGCTGCCCTTCCTCCCTTTTGGGGGATCCCTTACCAGTGGGGACCTTTACAATCTCTATGCTGGGGCTGGTCCCCGGCACTCTCTTATTTTTATTCACATCAAGAGATGAAAATTCAGATAATTTATATAACTTAAAGACTATAGATTTATTTCAGATGCAGTTTTACCTATATACCACAAGTTTTGTAATTTTCATTGTAAATTTTTCTTTGCCCATTTTAATATAGTATTTAATTTCCAAATATACAGTTTTCTAGTTATGTTTCTGTTATGAATTCATTGTGATGCAGAAAAACGTTTCTGTATAATTTTGATCCATTAGAATTTGTTGAGACTTGTTTTTTGGCCTAACATGTTTTGGAAATATCCAGTGTTCACTCACTTGAAGCAGGTGTCTTACAAGCTACTTATAGTGATGCATTGCTCTTTGTCAAGTTTGATAATTTGGAGGGCTTTGTTTCAACATTGTTTTAGTATTCACTCTAAGTAGTGCATTAATGAGATATTAATGTTTAATATAGGAACTTTACTACTTCCTGAAAATGGCCAGAACCTAAAAACATTTCAAATCCATTTACCCTCTCCCACTTATGTACCATTATCTTAATGTACTATGATAAATATTATTATAAATGATTATTATTTTATAAAGCAAAACTTGTTTAGATGTACCTACATATCTATTTTTCCATTCCTCTTCATTTCATTCTGCATCTCTAAATTACTGTCTGGTATATTTTCTTTATTCTTAAAGGAATCCTTTTAGAAATTGCCTTCTTCCAGATCTGTGGTGAAAAATTCTCTCAATTTTTGTTTGTCTAAAGTATTCTGATTTTATCTTTATTTTTAAAGAACATTTTAATAAATTGTATTGAATATTTTATGAATTTGTATATAAATTTTCTTTTAGAGCTTTTTAATTTTTATTCAATTTCTTCTGACTTCCAGTTTTAATGTTTAGAAGAAAGAAAATTTTATTGTTAATACATTTTAGATAATATTTTTTTCAATTATAAATTATTTCCTTGCCTTTTCTGTAATTTTACTTTTATATGCCTGGACATATTTGCTTTAATAAATCTGCTTGGAATTTGTAGTTCTTTTAGAACTTGTAGCTTGAAGTCTTTCCTTGTTTTAGAAAATATGCAGTTACTATCTTTTCAAATATTGCTTCGGTTCCTTTGTGTAAATTTTCCCCTTTAGAAAATTTTCTCAATTTAGAATAATCCTTTTCTCTATGGGCCATAGGTCTCTTCCACAATTTTCTGTACTTTCCATTCTCTGTTATTTTATGTACATATTTTCTTCTATCTCATCTTACAGTTCATAATTTAGTTGTTTTTTTGGTTTTGGTTTTTGTTTTTCTGCTATATCTACTATGCTGTTAAATTGACCTATTGAGATCTGAACTTGTTTTTTGCATTTTTACTATCGAAACTTCCATTTGATTGGTGTTTATATTTTAAGCTGTCTTCTGAAGTTTGTGACTTGCGCTTTATTATCATAGCTGTTTTAAAGTTCATGCCTGATAGCTCCAAGATATGGATCTCTTTCGGGTCTTGTGTGTGTGTGTGTGTGTGTGTGTGTGTGTTTCCTCTAGCTTTCCAGCTAATTGTTATTTTCTCATTTGCATGGTTATTTTGGATTGTGTGCTGGACATACAAGTAAAAATTGTAGAGGTAATTTGTCCCTGGGGATGGTGTTATCTTACTCCAGGGAGAATTTATTTTTACTCCTGGCAGTCAGGCTGGAAAAATATCATCTTATTATAAATAGAGATTATGCTTATTCAAAGATGGATTTAAGTCTTTGTAAAGACTTACTATTTGTTGACTCAAGTCCACCTTGTGTTCTTTTGTGGTACTAAATTAAAAAATATATATATATATAATGTCCCTATTTAGTTAGTTGTTAACTATAATTTTTTCTTCTTCTAATCCACAATTCTACCAATAACTCTTCTCATCTTCTCAAAATTTGAGCCACAGTGTCAAAATCATCTATTGCTTTGAGTAGAAAAATATTTACACATATCATAGTCACCACATGGCTTCGCATTTTTTCCTGGATTTTTTATCTCACAATTTTCCAAAACTTGTTTTCTCTCTGCTGCCATTGAACATATGTCTTTAAATTTTTATGAAGTTTTTATAGTTATTCTCAGCAAGAAATAATTAGCCTGCCATTTAATATTTGAAAACTTTAATTTGGATTGAATCAAAAGAAACTTTTACTTTTTGTTCATTTCTTTTATCTTTGGACTCTGACATGAGTTCTATCCAAGAAGGTGTTTTAGTTACTGTATTAGTCCATTTCTGTTGCTTATAGCAAAGTACCTGAAACTGTGTGACTTATAAAGAAAATGAAATTTATTGCTTACAGTTTCTGAGTCTGGAAAGTCCAAAGTCCATCTGGTGGTGGTAACAGCGACCCAGGGGTTTCACATTGCAAGATGGTGGAAGCAGAGAGTGCAAGAGAGATAGACCCCCCCTTTTCTTTTAAAGCTCTAGGAACCATGCTCTGCCACCATTTTTAATCCATTCACTACTGCATGGTCCTACAATCCAATCACCTCTTCAAGGCCCCACCTTCCAATTATTATAATAGGATTTCCCACCCTGTTAACAGTCACAGTGGGGGCTAAGTTTCTAATATGTAAAACTTGGGGGACACAATTCAAGCTTCAATGAGTTTTGGGGGGACATACTTCAATCCATTACAGTGGTGGTGACAGTGATGTCAGTGTATCACATTGGGAAATGGCAGAGCAGGGAGAGAAAGACAGACTCTCTTCTCTCTTTCTTTTAAAGCCCTCGGAACCACACCCCTGACCACCATTTTTAACCCATTCACTATAGCACGGTCCTTCAATCAAATTACCTCTTCAAGGCTCCACCTTTTAATTACCATAATAGGATCACCCACCCTTTTAACAGTAACAAGGGGGGCCAAGTTCTGAGACATAAAACTTTGGGGACACAATTCAAGCTTCAGTGAGTTTTGGAGGAACATAATTCAATCCACCATGGTTACTATGGCAAATTCTTAATCCATTTCTTATTCCATGTGATTTTTAAAAAACTCTAGTCATATAAATGCAATAAACATTAATTGAATGTATTTTGTTATGGAATTCTCAGAAATTGCTATTAAATAACCCTCTACACGTTATGTTGGCTTATTTTACCCAGTCCCTGAGCTTCCTTTGTGAAAAAGAACTAATGCTAGGAGAAGCAAGTAGAATAGAAATAATACATAGGAGAAATGTAATAAGAATAAATCTGATGGAAGTAGGAGAGGGATTGCTATAATTTTTAAAAATTATAATTCAAGTTTTAGCCTTTTCTGTTGCTGTTTACGCAATTTTCCAGCCAGGCACAATATAGAAGATATTGTTGGGATTAATTCTATTATGCTAAAATTATAGATTCTGGTGAGTAAACTACTCAGTAAATTATATAGTAACTCTAAGGAACATAAGAAAACACACATTTGAACTAATTTGTTTTGCTAATTATGCTCTTTTAGATCGCAACGTTTTTTGGCAACTAAAAGAGATGTCACCAAGGACTTTCTAATTGCCATAGAATTTTGTGAGGCAGCAAGATGTCACCCATACTTTGAAAGTGCAGCAGAATTTCCAGTGGGTTTCATGCATAGGCCACTCACAGACCAAGATGTTCAAATTCTCACAAATGACTTCAGAATATGGAAAAAACACTTTTGGCTTCAGTAAAACTCATCTCAAGTATAAATACAGTCACAGGTCTGATTATGAACTATAACATGAATAAAACTTAAATGAATCAAAGTCATATAAGATCTGAATATATTTAATAGTTTATTCAATGAGAATTATTGAGTATCTACTATATTTTAGGTAAATTGAATACCCTTATGACAATTAATGAAGCTTGCCTTTCTAAGACCTTGCCTTTGGTTGAATGTGTCCCCAAAACTCAATTCCCACTGTTACTGTTGAGGGTGGGAAATCCATTTATGGTAATTGAAAGGTGGGGCCTTGAAGAGGTGATTGTATTGTAGGACCGTGCTATAGTGAATGGATTAAAAATGGTGGTCAGGTGTGTGGTTCTGAGGGCTTTGAAAGAAAAGCACATGAGAGGTTAGTTGCTCTCTCTGCTCCACCATTCTCTACCATGTGAGACCCCTGGATCACTGTTGCCACCACTAAGACCTTCACCAGATGTGTTCCTTGAACTTTGGACTTCCCAGCCTCCCAAACTGTAAGCAATAAATTTAGTTTTCTTTTCACATTACCCCGTTCTCTTTTGTTATAAGTAACAGAAACAGACTAATACAAACCTCATATCTTAATAGATAAAATATATATATATTGTAGTGGATTGAATTATGTCCTAAACTCTATGAAGCTTGAATTGTGTCCCCCCAAGTTCTATGTATTAAAATCTTAGCCCCCACTGTGACTGTTAAGAGGGTGGGAGATCCTATTATGGTAATTGAAAGGTGGAGACTTGAAGAGGTGATTAGATTATAGGACCGTGCAGTAGTGGATGGATTAATAATGGAGGTTAGGGGTGTGGTTCTGAGAGCTTTAAAAGAAGAGAGTATGTCTCTCTTGCTCTCTCTGCTCTTTCTTCTTCCACGATCTTGCAGTGTGAGACCCCTCAGTTGCTGTTGCTACCACCAGATGGACTTTGGACTTCCCGGCCTTGGAAATTGTAAGCAATAAATTTCATTTTCTTTATAAATCACCCATTTTCAGGTACTTTGTTATAGGCAATGGAAATGGACTAACACAAATATATATATAAATTATCACAATGTATTTTCATCAGTGCAATAATATAAGTATACTCAAAATTTACTTTTATGACAAAGCATATGAAAAAGAAAGGGGGAGGGTGTTAAATCATTTCCTATATAAATGAGAAAGTATGTGTTTTGATTGTTCTGGGTTTTCCTACCCACCCCTCTCAGTTTTTCAGGATGCTATCTGTCTTTAGCCTCCTGCTCTTTTCACTCCTCCCAGATGAAACATCAGAGCACATTGTTTGAATTAGCACCGAGAAGCTTATTGTTACCTGCAGCCAAGACCTCATTGCTGAACATTAACACTGAGACATTTTCACTTCAATATCTCACAGATATTTTACATTTTGCATATCATGTCATGATTTCCCCATAAGTTTTTTCTTCTAAATTATGAGTTCCTATCGTTTTGCTTCCTTCTCAAAATTGATTTTGTTCCCTCCTCTCCAATATCTGAATTTCCCTAGAGCAAATTTTTATTGCTGTAGGGAATAAACCATTTTTTATTTTATCTAGTTTTAATCATTATTCCTCTAAGAGGTCTAAACAGATTTTGTTTAAACTATCCTCAACATATCATCCAGCTACTGCAGTAGTAACATTTCTAAAATAAGTATCTTTACATGTTTTTTCTTAAATTTTTCTTGTTTTCCTAATAGCATTCTTGTTTTGAGATTAAGATTCAAACCCATTAGGCTGTGAAAATCAGGCCTTTCACATTACTGATGTGTAACTTTCCCTTGCCTCCTTTAACCCTTGTGGTCAAACTACTGGAGTTCCCTAACATGTTGTGTTTCTTGGAATCCACCTCCCCTCATTCTTTGAATGACTGGTTCCTGCTTCTCTTTTAATTCCTCTGTAAGTTTATTTCCTCTGACTGCAAGGTAGCTGAGGACGGAGATGCTAGCCAGGTAAAGGAAGAAAGGAAGATTTTATTAGCAAGTGGCAAGCAGACTTGCTGGGGTGAGCCAAAAAAATGAAATCAGTGCAGAGAGGCAGTTGGAAGTCTTCTTATATAGGGTTAAGATTGGCATCTGGCCTAACCTAGGAAGACAGTCACAATGTTCCATTCCAGGTACAGCTTGCTCATGGGAACAGAGACTTGGGGAGACAGAAACCTTGGGCTTTGGAGGGAAACATTTACAGTGTTACCCTCTAGGTACAGCTTGCTCAGCCTGCCGGTGGGAAGAGCAAACTTAGGAAGAGAAACTTAGAGGAAGGAAACTTAGAAAAATAAAACTGAAGGGTGGTGCCTTTCTAAAAGTCAGGTTCTTAGTTCCAGGGACCTAACACTGACTACTACCCTACTATTCCACTGGTTAACCTATGTCAACATCAAGTATTATCACTGCTTATATAAAGATGGAATCTCAATATTGCCCTTCTAATACTGTGCAATAATCATATAATGATTTCCTTGCTAGTTTCTCCTTATGGACTAGAAAGCATATAATTTTTGTTATTGTTTTTACTCCAGTACCAAGGCTAAACACTAACTGGGCCTAGGTCAAGTGCCCAATTATTGACCCATAATTGTAATACAGGAGAAAGTGAATGGGTAAAACATTGACATTCCCATTTAGATCATGAGGCTAAAGCAGGGGAAGAGAAGTGGTTTTCTTAAAGATGAGAATATGTAACTGAGGGAGCCACTGTAAGTAGAATAGTCTCACATTTGAACTGACTACAGAAATGCTACGAGCTTTTAAGCAAGAAATGATGTGATTTCTCAGTTTAAAAACTTAAAGACTAGGGATATTGGAGAGTGATTTTAAAAGTCTGAATCTGGAGCACTTGCTAGGGCTCACAAGGACATTAATATGGCAATAGAAGTGGGAATCAATAAGACAGGATAAATTTGAATGGGCATACAGCCATCATCGGATCAGGAGGACTTGGCAATCACATAGTGGGAGAGGAGGAACGATGACTCAGTGATTTTCGGTTTTGTTGGTGGAGTGTGAAGTGGCCTCATCCACCAAGATGGTGGATATAATAAGTAATAAAGAGGGTTGGGGTGGAAAAAGAAAGACTAGGTGTAGAGAAGGCAGTTATATAATATTTATTGAGCCATCTACTAAATAATGGTTATGAGGCTCACTGTCTTCACACATCACTTTTTTTAATGGCCATAATAACAATATGAAATGGTTGACATTATCCTCATTTTTGAGAAATAAAATCTATTGAAATTAAATAACTGCCCAAAGTCATACACCTTGAATTAAATCTGAACCAAATTTTAGCCAGGAGCTGTCTAACTTTAATCCCTTTTTCCACTATGCAGTATTGCCTTCCTTAAAAATTTTAAACTATCGATAGATTAATGCATATTATATGAGAGTACTTCAGAAAGTTCATGGATAGATTTGTATTGTCTTTTGATTCTATTAAAACTTTTTTTTTTTTTTTTTTTCGTCTTTTGTCTTTTTTCCGTGTCCGGCAACAGATCGCAACCCTCAGTGTTGCCCCCGTACCGGACCGGGACCGGCAACGGGATCGCAAACCTCGGTGTTGCTCCCGCGCCTCGCTCAGCCAGTGAGCGGGAACCGGTCTGTATGTGGGATCCGAACCCTCGGGCGGGAGCGCCGCCGCGCTTCCCAAGCGGCGCACTATCCAGTGCGCCACCGGGCTGGCCCTCTATTAAAACTTTTTGAAGTACCCACATATACTTAAATCTCAGCATTTTAGATTTAGAGAACTGTGTAGATTAATTAGTTTCAGTCCATCTTTTTAGGGACTGACTCTATAAGGCCCAGGGGTATTGAGTTGCCAAATATCATACAGTTTTAGTGTCAATCGGACAAGAACTAGGCCTCCTTCCTCCCAGGAAAACATTCACTTGAATAAATGAAACATTGTAAGCAGCAGTAGCTAGGGTCTTACCATGAATCTTAAAATTCTTTATTTGAAATAAAATAATAATACTTAGAAATTATCCTTTATTTATTCCATTCAATATTGTGGCTAAAGCATTGTTTGATAATTTTTGAATATGTATGATTCTCAGTTAAAGTAATTCATTCTTCATTTAAGCTGTCAGACTGCCCAACCCAATGCATTTTCTTATATACCTTGCCAAATCTAATTGCCAAGTACAGCTACCAATATATTGGAAATTCTATAATTAGAAAATTTAATTTAATTTATTTTGTATACTTTCAGATTTCTAAATTGTATTCATATTTCTATTAACTAACTGGAAACATAAATGTTTCTATTTTTATAGGAAGTGGCTTTTTAACAATTCAGAAGGTGGTCATGAATTCTTCAAAACTATTTCAGGCCACTGGATGGTTTCTCATTTAAAGGCTACTCAATACCTATTCTTTAGTAGTCTAAATTTATGTTATGTCTTAGTTTAATTCCATAAAAAAAAAGCAATTAAATGCTATAATTGCTATTTTATGAAAGTTTCTATGGTTCCTTTTATCCTCTTTGTGCCTTTGTACTTCTGAATTTACCAACCAATAATCTCCTCTGCCACCCCATTTTAGTTATGCATCTGGTGAAAGCCTAATTAATTCTATACAATGCCTGAGTTACACATGAATTATGCAAATTTCTATGTGCAAGGCAGGTTATACTACTTAAGGTTTTGATTTTTTTCTCAGTACTTGCTCATAGGCTGCCTGGTAAATGGCATTTTTTTTCTTTGGTAGATTATTCTCACAAGATACAACTTTTGATACTGGAATAGAGATTTTAAGCACTTTTTATTCTAGAACTGAGTTAAAATTTCCTTGTAATATGATCACAGTTGTCAACCTACATAGTGAAAGAGGCTTAGAGTCTGAGTATTGGAAGAATCATTTTAACCATCCAGTAGGAAACTCCTGAGCTACTCCAATGCGAATAACTCAAATCTTTGAACATGTAATTTTTCTTTCCTTTTTTTTTTTTTTGCTACTATTGGAGACCCTACATAGAAAAAAGCATACGCTAAAGTGTACAAGGAGGAGGTTAAAGTTTAATTCCCTCCACACTGAAAAGATACTTTGAGACTGGAGAAGGAAGTGGTTAGGTCCATCTGGTAATCAGAGATATTTGTTAATGAGGGTGACTTACATATAGGAAAGACTCACAGTGAAGAATCACATCTATAGCAGGTTAGAGCTCTAGCTTTCTAAGGTTAGATGATGTTTATATAGTGAAAGCCCCTGTTACTAGGAATAACTTCAAGGAAATATCTTATGAAAAATAAGTTGAAAACATTATTCACCAGGTGTCTTCTGATTCATGAAGCAGGATGTCTTGTGATGTTAGTGCTCAGACCAATGATGCCATTTGCTGTAATAAATCATTCACTCCCTGAAATCTATGTTACCTTTACATTTGGTTAAAGTGTAATAAGCCACTGAATGTAATAAGCAAAGGAATGAGGTTAAACAGAAGTCAACATGCGAGGTGGGACTCAAAATGATGTTTATTTTTTTCACCCTCTAACATAAAAGTAAGAGTTAAAAATGATCTAAAACTTACCATCTTCAAGTCTTTGCTGATATCACTAATAAAATAATTATATGAGGAAAAGTATCTTTTGATAGCTCTTGGCACCAGTTATACTTTTCCCTATAATGTGTCATGCCTCTATTTTCCCTAAAATCTCAATATTCTTTATTTGCTCTCCATCCAAAATTGTTCCTTATGAAATAATCTGACTTTTAAAAATACTATCATTGTTCCTTAGGTGAAGGCCCTATTAAGCATGGTCCTGTGTTAAGAAGTTAAATAACAGGTTAATCAACATCTATATAAAAATGAGAGAAATAAAACCAATTTAAGAAATGGAAAAAAGTATGCAACAAATAAGTCAAAAATGAATTGTCTTTGTACATAAAGAAATATTATTAATCAATAAGAAAAATACCAATAGTCCAGTGGAAAATTGGGTAAAGAATTTGAAAAGGCAGTTTACAGGAAAAAATAATGCATGTGGCTTTTTATGTTTAAAATAGGTATGATCAAAAAATTGAGACAAGAGTATTAACAAGTTTGTGAGAATATATGCACTTTCCATCACTGTTGAAATAAAAGGAATATTGGCAATATTTTTAAAAATTTTAAAATTCCACATATAGTATTTTATCATTCATATACTATTGTAGTATGGAAAAATAAACTCTACAAAGTTGCTCATTGATGCACGCTTGTTTGAAAAAGAATAAATGTACAAAACTATCATTGAAATGTTCTTAATAAGCATACGAAGATACTTCAAAAGGTTCATGGAAAATGGGATCAAAAGATATTAAGAATCTTTCCATGAACTTTTTGAATACCCCTCATGCAGGTATTATCATAAATTAATACAAGATAATTTTATGCTCACTATGAAAAAGAATGGGTAGGCTATTATCTACTGATATATTAAAATCAGGTTTTAAACACTTTCACTAAATTGTGTATATTTCTATTTGTATTTTTTAAAAGATTGGATAAATTCATATCATGCAATACACACATACATATATACATACTGAAGAAACAGGAAGGGTGGAAGACTTGCTTTTCAATATCTACCTTTTGTTTTATTTTACCTCTACATCAAGAATGGGAAATTAATAGTAGGAAAAGACTAAGGATTTTCATCTTGTTTACAAGTTGTCAGCTTCCTACTTATTTTTGTTAGGCAGAATAATGAATCACAGACTTGGTGTACAAAATTTCTTCAGGGCAAATTCTTTACAGGCTCCAACATATCCTATTGAAGATGTAGAGAGTGCATTTTTAATTATTTCTCTATTGCTGCAGTCCTTGGCATACAAAGTATATATGCATATTGAATGATCAGAGCTATTCTGAAAAGTACTAAAACCCATACAATTTCTTGCAACTTTGCCTGAAAGTATAGTAAGAATTCCTGCTGAAGCTCTTAAGCATGAATTAACAGATGGTATTTCAGAGTCCTCTCTCTCATACATATCTAAGATATTTTTCTCCTGACTGCTCAAAAATTGTGACAAGAATTTTCTAAGAATTCTTCAAGATTTGCTATGAGATCACATTTTATTATTACATTCTAACATGATTGTTAATTATATTTTAATACTTACCAGGTATATTATTATAATTCTTATAAAGCAACCTTTCCAGTCTTTTGTGCACAAAAGCAGACTTGCTGTAACTTCAACAGCCATCGGAATCTATATTATCCAAAAAGAAGTTTAAATTTTCTTAAAAAAATATATTAACCATGAGCATAACCCTCACAAGTATTCTTATATTTGTTTACCAATTAAATTATTCTTTTTCACCTATTATCCACTGATAAGTGTACCTTTTCAGTACAACAGAAATAACTGCATATGTAACTTTTCCAGAAGTAAATTTACTTTCTACTCTGATTAATCAGTGTCTATTGTTACTATATCAGCTTGGATATTTTAGGGGCTTTTTTCTCAAAATATCTATTTGTCTTTATATAACATAATTCTCATTTAGTGAAGTTATAAATTCTGCTTTACACCATATATCCATTAACAAGTAGATTAATATAATGTTTATTACACCACACATCAGTTAATATTACCATGCTATTTTTCCTACATTTCCACACAAAAAAATACTCTTTCCACATATACCATATATTTCCTGTTACCAAGATAGTTACTACAAGCTACTGCTTAGTACACTCTGGGTTTCATCTGGCCGGAGAGCATAACGATAGTCTAGCCACTAAGAAACACATTTTCACCAACATAAGTGCTTTTGTGTCATTGAGAAGCTTCACCCATCTGCCTTACATGGGGACAACACATGCCAATTTTTAACCAAACAGTGTGATTCAGAGGTACATGCATTCCTTTTAAATTTATGGTATTTTGGAAATGAGGGAGTACCAGTTATAACCATATTTTTCCAATGACTTTTTATCAAATTTAAGTATGCTCTAAAGTTCCCCAAAATGTAACCTTCTAGTTTGAGTCTCCAGCACACCTGGCCACTTTCCTTTAACTATTAAAGATTCTGTTATAATCAGAAAGTCCTTCCACCATGTGGACACATGCTGTGGAAAGTTGAATAATGGCCCCCAAATATGTCCACATCTGTTATGGATTAAACTGTTTCCTCCCAGAATTTATGTATTAAAGTCTTAACCCCAAGTACCTCCGAATCTGACATTATTTGGAAGTATTTGATAATATTACAAAAGTAATAATAAAAATAAAACAATAAAAAACCTAAGAAAACATGTGGCCATTTTGGTGGAGACTCTTGTGCCTACATTAACCTTTCATTTTGGCAGGCATAGCCCTGTTTCAGTCTAGCATATGGGTTCTAGTCTATTTTTGTGGGCTTTAGTTCCAATGACAATTTAGTTTCTGCAGCCCTTACGATGCTATTGTGGTCTGTTTGATTCTTCTGGTGCTATTGGGCTCCCATTCAATCTCTGCTGTAGCCATCTGTGGGGGTTGAAATCACTTCCCTGATCCCCCTCTTGTCACTGAGTAAACTTCTGGGTGGGGGGAAAAGTTGCCATGGGCCCTCACCAGATGTGCCCCCTGACTTTGGATTTCTCTGCTTCCCAAACTGCAGGAAATAAACCTCTTTTCTTTATACATTACCTAGTTTCAGGTATTCTGTTATAAGCAACAGAAAACAGACTAATACACCTCCCTACCCCACTGCCCGGGTTCTCTAACATTAGGATGGTTCTTCCTTCTTTGCATTGTTGTAGTATTGCTTATATGTTTAGTTCTCTTCTATGTAATAATAAAAGACAAATTATAAAAGGTCAAATTGAAGATAAAATGTATCTGTCACACATCACATTACTTTCTTTCATTAGGATTTACATTTTTAAGTAATACATTGTTCAATATCTCAAAGACAATATCTTTTCTACCCTGTTTACCACTGTATGCCAGTGCTGATGCAACACCAGGAATGATGTTACTGCTCAATAAATATTTATTGAATGAAGTCTGAGGCTTGGCCAGGATTTTCAGAGAGTTTTCTGGTAACTCACAGAGATTAAAATAAACACAAAGTACACGCATACAGGGAAGGGCTGGGCCTGCATGAATTCATAGCTTGCATATTCCTGAAGAGCTCATAATTCATAGCTCATAATTCATAGCTCATAATTCATAATTCATAGTGAATTAGCCATCTCCTGTGCATCACTCCTGAATTCTTTTGGCCTCTTCCCTGCCTGCAGGCCCTGCTGCAACGACCACTTCCACACAGGCTTTGACCTGCTTCCTGTAGGTGGAACGCCACAGCTTAATTTCAGTTACTCCTGTACCATTTACCTACTGCCTGGGCTTTTATACCTCTGTTGCTACCTGGGACACCTGCAAAAATCCACTTGGCACACAGGATTGTGCAACAGGAATTGCAGAAGAATTTCTACCCTTTGGGCACCTTTGACCAGTGGCTGATGACAGCAGGTGGGTAAATCCTTCTCACTTCCATCCCTCAAGTCCAGTGATTCTGAGATGTCATTCATACTATCCTCATTAGGCCCACGACAACATTAAGCATGCATACCCTTAATGGAGGCAAGCCAATAATATCTCCTTGTATTAGGTTTTCTTCCTTTTCTGTTTTTAATCTCTCTTTTTCTTTCACTGTGTAACCTCCAAGTAAACTACCTGTGCACAAGTCTTTGGCTCAGACCCTGCTAATGTGGAATTTGGTTGACAAGTCTGACATAAAAGTCTGAGATTTTGCATTAACTGAAATTTAAAAGATATTTGGTGAAGTCTCAAATATCGCCAAAATGCCTTCCAATTCTATCTAGAACTGTTTACTTTTTCATTTCATGTCTTTGAAATCCCACCAATTAGAAATTAATTTGAATCAACAGCCATCTTTATTTAAAATACAAGGACCACGGTAAGGACATAGAATTTATTATTGTATAGTATTAGAGACAAACAGGCAGAAGACAGAGACATAAATTTAGAAAGAAGGCAAGTCTCACTAAAATTTCTGGAAACTGATACGTAATCAACATTGTTTATATGGGAGATAATTAACAAGGCAGGTACCCTATTATCTTTGGAAAGGCATTCTTAGCTCCACCTATCATTACTAGGAAAGGGAATTAAATGTGTTTATTGGCAGAGGTGTAATAACTAATATGACTTCCTCCTCCATTTCCCGATAAAAGTCCTGTCATAATTTCAATCTCCAGCTTACGCACCATGGCTTTCAATCCTTTCTGGGCCTGTGCAATAGTCGGTTGTGTTTCTGCTTCTTTAGCAAAAGCATCTAGTATCTTGGATGAGTATCTCCCTCTGTGGAAAGAGAGCCCTGGTCAGTTTAGTGACTACAAAGTGGAAAACGGACAGTACATCATTAACCCCTGGAATTACCGTGAGAGAATAGGGATGTATAAAATCCTGTTGAATTTTACAGGAAGAAACTTTGAAAAATTTTCTCCAGAAAATGAACAAAATATTTTATGGGGATTGCCTATACATCATGGATGGCAATATTATACAGGTCAGAATGACTCTCTTTTTCATTACAACACTTTAACTGTAAATTAATTAGGAAGCCTTACCTTGTGTATATAACACCATCTTTTTCAAAATGGATTATTTTCCTCTCTCTCTTTCCCCTTTCTTTTCCTTTTCCACCTGTTCTTTTCTCATTCCTCCTCTTCTATTTTTCTTCTTATTCTTCCATAATCTTTCTTTATCGAGCATTTATGAAATCCTCTTCTGTGCACAGGTTTTCCACCAGCGCTGTTGAATAGAATTGTGTGCAATGATGAAAATGTTCTCTATTTTCATCCTAATATGGGAGCAGGAGCCGTACTGTGCTCACATGTCCTTACATGTGGTTATTGAGTACTTGAAATGGCTAATGTTCTGCAGAACTGAATTTTTTATTTTACTTAATTTCAATTTATTTAAATTTAAATAACCACAAGGGACTAGTGATTACCACATTCACTTATGTGCAACATATTAGACTTAGTTCATTCAGTACCAACTACTGTTAATTGAGGTACTATTAGGTACTCAGTTCAGTTCTGAGTACTGTGGATTATATCTAAGAATAAATCAGTTTAGGTAATACACATAAAATATACAAGGTTGTATAGGATTGCTTTGCATTATCCACAGAAATAAATGTAGATTGGAGTGACACAGGAGAAAAAAAACTTCTGTAGGAGAACGCTTCTGAAAATAATATCTACACGTAAGAATTAGAATGGAAATTTATTTTGAAATAAGAATATCATAATTTCAAAGCTATCTTTTTCTGGCTAACAAAGGTATTCAGGAAATAAGGGACCTACACTATTACTTTCCAGAACGCAGTATTGGAAGAAAGGAATCCATGAGAAAACGGGTGCTGTTGTGGAAAAGACAGGAGAGGAGACCCT
The DNA here is from genome assembly GCF_000696425.1 of Galeopterus variegatus. NCBI lineage: Eukaryota > Metazoa > Chordata > Mammalia > Dermoptera > Cynocephalidae > Galeopterus > Galeopterus variegatus. Next base: position 410,588 of record NW_007727094.1, read on the forward strand.
GCAAGATCTGAACTGTGATGACACTGACCTGGCACTACAATCTAGCTTGTCAGGGGAATGTCCTCATACTCATTGTAACTCCTATTTGTAAGCTGTCCTTGGCATAAAAAAGAATATCTTAACTCCTGAGACATGATTAAGGAGGAGCCCAAACATAAGGTCTACTCCAAACAATAAACAACTGGACATATGACCCATACAGTCATATGTCCACTCCTAGGAAAGTTTTCTACCCTGGATCCAGTGGTGGACAAATGGGAAGGTAGAATGTTAGATTGGTACCTTTCAAAATTTTATTTTCATTTAACACTGCAATGAATGGGTTTCTTTTTTTTTAAGTGGCTGGTTTTACTTAGTATTTAATTGAATTGAAGTCTAAGATATAAACAGAGAAAATCAAAACAGAGTTAAAAATTATAAAATTAGTTCACAAAAATATTTCTCCAACAGTATGCTAAGTCTCAATGACGAGATAATGACCATAAGTACAAGAGTAGCTCAGGAAAGAGAGTGGCAACCATGAGCTGAGATTATGATGGGAAGGAAGTGGCAGGACCAAAAAGCTTGCTGGAGGCATTTCTGGAATAATATTTACAAAGATGGCAATGAATTGCATTGCGTTGGGAGCAAGACTAGCAAGTTGACAGGGGAACTGGAATGTGAAAGAGAATAGTGGGTGGTAAATTTGAGAAAATCAATCATGGCCAGTTTAAGAAGTGTCTTCAAAGTCAGACTGAGGAGTTTTTATTGGACTCTTATGCAATATGGTTTTGTTTTGCAACACAATCTAATGTTTGCACAATACTTAAGCACCTTAAATGTTTGCTTCTTGCTTGCTTAGCAGAGTTTTCTTAAAAAAAAACTTTATTAATGTAAAATAAATATACAATTAACTGCACATTTTAAAAATGCACTTTGATAAGTTTTGACATGTGTATGTAGACTGAACACATCACCACAGATAATGACCATTTACATCATTCTAAAAACTTGCTTTTCCTGTTTGTTTTCTCATCTCCAGGAACTTCCCTACCCTGTATGTCTGCTCTTCCTTTGCCCTACCTACTGCCCCAACCCTTACCAGCCCACTTTCCAACTTCACAGACAATGACTGTTCTTCTCTTTAGCACTGCAAATAGACTGCATTATTTTAGAATTTTCATATACACAGCTATGTATTCTTTTTTGTCATGTTTATTTCAGTTGTTATAATTATTTTGAGATTCATACATCCTGTTTTATATGTCAGTAGTTTGTTCATTTTTACTATTTAGTAGATAATTTAATTGGAAAAATGTTGGATCTGGGAGAGAATATTGGGAGTCTACAGCAAGGTAAGGAAGTTCCACCAGTGAGAAAAGGGATGAGAAAAAGGGACAGCTGTGGCAGGTGTAAAAGAATTTGAGGTAGATTTCATGCCTTTCTCAAAAGGCTTACAACAGTGTTAGGAGGAAAAGTTAGAAATGAAACAACCGGAGGACAATAAAGGACCAAAGCATAAGATAATTGATAAAAGTGAGGGTGTTGTGAACTGGGAAAATCTGGGCCTAGAATAAGGTTTGAAGTGAATCGTGAAAAAAGGACAGAAATTGTGATGGGTTAAAATAAAAGTAACACATAAAGAAAGAAATAAAATGAGCTAAAAAAATAAATTAGTGGGGCCGGCCCGGTGGCGCACTGGATAAGTGCGCCGCTTGGGAAGCGCGGCGGCGCTCCCGCCCGAGGGTTGGGATCCCACATGCAGACCGGTTCCCGCTCACTGGCTGAGCGAGGTGCGGGAGCAACACCGAGGGTTGCGATCCCGTTGCCGGTCCCCGGTCCAGTACGGGGGCGACACTGAGGGTTGCGATCCGTTGCCGGACACGGAAAAAAAGACAAAAAAGACAAAAAAAATAAATAAATAAATAAATAAATAAATAAAATAAATAAATTAGTATGGCAAGTGTGAGAGAAAAAGAGGGAGAAAGAAAGAAATGTTGGGAATATGAGAGATACATTACTTGTGCTTGGCAAATAATATAATTGAAAAATAGGATAAATTTAGGGCAGGAATTGGGTTTGAATAATAATAAATACAGCACTAACTTTCTTCTTGAAAAAATTGCTATGACAAAATACAGTATTTAGTCAAATTTATTGAGAAAGATGTATTTTTTTTCCCATGGGAAGAAAAAAAAAATCTTCCAGGGATAAAACAACAGGAGGAGGTTACACAGTGGCTATAAAGAAGGAAGCAGTACTGAGTATATGGAGAAGAGTAGTAAAAGTCCTCTGCTCCAACCCTCCCAAAGTTTATGAAGCAGCTTTGCTTGGCTATCAAGATCAAAAGCTCAGTCTCAGGCATGCTCAGTTGGAGATGACTTGGAATCATCAATAGAGCAGCTCTGTGGGGACTGGACAAAAATGGAACTGGAGCATAATGAAGATTCAGGACACAAGATATGAAAGACAGCAACATAGGCAATCCTTAGATTAGCATAATGTGTGAACATTCTCAGAGAGTGAATGGGTTTAAAAAGAGAGAGTCTTAGAAGCAGATTCAAAACACTCCCAATGAGACAAAATCTAAGAACTAAGAGAGGAATGTTTCACATAACTGAATATTATTTAAATATTTTAATATTATTTTAGTTTAAAAAGAAATAATAATTTTGAGAAATTTATATCCCCTACCAGAACTATCCAGATCTTTACTCTTGCCCACTTGAGGGTAAGTCAAGAAGAGCTGAGTGAGAACCTAGAATGAGAGAGTAAAGGAAAAACAAAATAGGTTCATGAGAAATGGACAGGCAGAACCTGAGACGAAGGAACATGCGTGTGGCGGAAGGGAATGAGAAAGAAGAAAACTTGTATATTGCAGAAAAGGAATGGTTTAGAGAAAAGAAAGGGCTGGACTAATAGGTGTGTAAGGACTGAACCAGAGAGAGGTGGAAGGGACATGGAAGAGTCAAAATACTGTTTGGGGGATCTAGAAAAAAGGGGAAGTTAGCAAGAGAAGAGAAGAAGCCAGGTATAGAAGTGGTTGAAAGGGGGAGAGAGATGGGCATAGAGTCAGAAGATAGCTGGAGGTATATGCACGGAGTATATGGAGAAGTTACAACATATGACAAAATTAAATGTGGAATGAACCAGAAAGGGAAGTTTTGAAAGTAGAAGTTAAGGGAAGATTTGGGGGCAGGGAAGAAGGGACATTAAATAGAATAATGGCTAATATTTATGGAGCACATGTTCACTGAGCACTTTGCATACTCATCTTCATGTAATGCTCCTCAGTCCTCTATGAGGTAATTATTTTTAGTATCCCTACTATGTTGATTAGAAAATTGAGGCTTACAGAAGTTATCTATCATGGGTCAAAAGTGGGTAAACAACTAGGATTTTAGGTAAAGAAAGTCTAGGTTTTGTTTAATGCACTTAGAGATATTGACTCTCTAACTCAGAGTTTGCAAAGAGTAGAGGAGTTAGTAAACAGGAGAGACAAAAGCTACGGAGGATAAAAAATTAATACCTAGGAGAGAGAGTACAGAGGAGGGATATTAAAGAAAAGGAAAGAATATGAACAGGAAATGGGAAGCAGAAAGTTGTGAAACGAAGAAAAGAAAGTAAAGGGAAGGGTGACAGTTTTTTCAGACAATAAACATTTTGGGCATTCTTGAAAAAGAAAGTATCTAAGTTTTGGTGTATGCAGATTGGAAGTGCGTCTAATAAACCCAACTCTGCATTGTCTCTTTTCTAGGCAGATTAGCTGATCCCACCCAAAGGACAGACTGTGGCCGTGTATCTGGGGATCGTCTGTGCATCTCCGTGGACAGTTGGTGGGCCAGTGAGTTTAACGAAACAAACCTCAAATTGATGACCTTCCCAAAAAGGGTAGTTTCAACCTAGACTTCCAATTATAGAAACAAAAACAAAGACCAGAATTACCGATTTAACAAAAAGAATCTGTTAGACCTAAATCTTCTGAATGCTTTGAAATGAGATTTTAGATAGATATTTTAAAAATTATACTAGTCAGTATATCCAACTATAAAAATGTCAGTTGGAGGAAAGTAAGAACTTCAAAACTTGTTTGAAATACACAGTAGTAGGAATTTATATCACATTATAAAATAAAATTTTGTCAGCAAGAAAAAAATCTAGGTATATATTAGAATATTTTAAAGACTAGATTTTCGAATTTAGAATAAAAATTTTTCATAAAAGTATAGTATTCTATAAAGTTTCTAATTTTTTACACTTATTGTACTTCGAAATTTATTTTGTATTTAAAATTGCAGTGTAATTATTATCTATGACTTAAAATAATATATCTACAACATAAATCCATTTTGCATTATGGCAGTATGGTTTTTAAGAGAAGTATACTTAAGATGCATAAATTTCCTTAGGGAAATTTCTGATATAATTTCCAAAGTTCCCAGAACTATTGCTTAAATTTTATGACATTTCTTTTATAAGAGATTTCTTTACATCAAAAACAACCTCTTTTTGACGTTAACAATATTTCTAATAACTTTTTGTTTATACAGACCTTAATTATTATCTTTCGGCAATGCCCTTCCTTGCTGCGGTTGATTCTGGCATAATGGGGATATCATCAGACAATGTCACCCTTTTGCCACCATCCAAGGAGCTGATGAATTTTTGTTATAATGTTTCTAGCTGTCATTCATCCTTTCCAGAAGCGATGAAAATGTGGAACGAATTTTACCAGGTTTTTCTGTAATGCTTAAATTAATAATCTTCAAAGGTAGCCAAATAATTTTTGAATAATGTATTATGCAGGATTTTTTATGCATTGAACAATATGTTCCTAAGAAGTAATTCTTAACACAGAAATTTGTATTATGATTTAGCAATATTAATATAAATAGATTGCTGCATGACATCATACCTTGTTATTCAATACAATACAGGATTGAGGCAGCCCTATGCACTCTTCTCACACCAAACAAATTGTACACAAACATGTGAGCACAGAGAAATTATGGCTTGGTGGTGCATAAAGTGTGAAATCATAATTTGATTCATCATATTATGATGATTCATCATAATTTCAGGTCATCATAATTTCAGGTCAACTGAGCAATAACCTATATAGAAATGCAATTATGGAATAGGTTGTGGTGAATTTGATCAGCTTATTTCAACTCTCTTGCTAGTCATATATGAGTTGACAAGCAATTATTGGATGATCAAAATCATATATTGATGTCTAAAGCAAAGTGTCATAGATGAAAGGACAGATGACCGAAGATCAAGTTTTCCTTTAAAGAACTTGCTCACTGTACTGTAAATGGTCAGATCAAGTGCTCTTTCTCCTACCATTACCTCCATTCCTAACTCTTAAGACTTTATGAACAGTTAATTACATGACAGCAGAAAAACAAATAAAGTACTAAAGGTCTGGTTCTGAACAATACAAAATTTTGAACATTTCAAAAACAAAGTTGTTTTGTTCCTTTCAAATGGATTCAGTATTACTGGTAATTAATATAACTACTGTTAAGCTCAGGAACTATTAAGCATTAAATCTTTCATACCTTAACTCTGAGAAACAATTTTCTCTTCTCATTTAGAATATTGAAAAATTATATTTGTAAATACAATTGATTTTCAAGAAGAGAGATTGTTATAAATGCCTAAACATTAATAATATTTTCTTTCTTGAATAGCATGTAAAATTACCTTCTAGTAGCTTTGATGACCTATTGAAGTACTTATGGGCTGCACATGTCTCATCCCTGAAGATTGCTTGTAAAAATTTTCACAGTAGGTAAGAATGGATTCAAAGTTATTTTGATATGGTAACACTTTCGATCTTATGCTATGTTTTTCATTGAATTCTTTTTCAATTTATCTGTTTACTAATATTTCAACCATGGGACACTATATGATGAAAAGAAAACTGACAAGAAAATATTTTACTGAATAGGCTTCAAAAAGTATTTTATAAGTATGGAGATAAAAGTATAAAGAAAAGTAGCCTGCACCACAAAGCATAACAAAATAAAAAGCAAGAAAACAAAACGCGAAGAGAAGTATAGGAGAGTCAGGTTTTTTTAAAGGGCTCTTTTCACACAAACTGTTGTCTATAAACCAAAAAATAATGATGATGATGATGATGATGATGATGACGACCAGGATCTGCATCATTTTGATCAGAGAATGTAACTGGGTTAACACATATTTAGAAGAAAATATCCAAGAACTATTTCTTTTATTATGCCGAATAGCTAAAATAATGTAAAAATTCTCCTTGCATTATAGCAAATGAGGTTGAATGAGGCAGCATGACTTGGTAGGGAAGTGAATGACACTATGTCATGGTATTTCCTACACAGAGTGAAAGAATGGGTGACTGGTTTTAAGAACATATGTAAACACAGGCATGCATGTTTGAGGATTCCTTGTTAACCACCTGCTATTATCTTTCCCATTGACTCCATATCCCATTTAGGTAAACTTGCATTGCTTTGCATATTTTATCTGTTAGTATAGCTTCAAGGGCTGATATACATAGTGGCCAATGGAAGAGTTCATCTGTGAGATGAATTAGGATTGTAGCCATCATAGTAGATTATTTCTGTGACTCAACTGTTCACCATATTTCTGATGACTGCCAAAGAGGGGTGAGGTTATTAGCCAAGGAAGTAGAGAGGCGGTTGTCAACATCAAGATTAAAAGTGTCATTATAGTTATAGAAAATAGTTCATAAAATACTATTTTTTCAATTGTAGACTTTTCCAAACACATATTTGTACAAAACTAAACTGCTCTAGAAAATAACATGGCAGGTATTTTTAAAACTTAATTTAATTTAGTTTTTAATTGACATGTAATTATGGTACATATTTATGGGCTACAAAGTGATATTTTGATACATGTATGCAATGTGTGATGATCAAATAGAGATAACTAGTGTACCCCTAACATCAAACATTTATCATTTCCTGTGTTAGGAATGTTCAAAATCTGCTCTTCTAACTATTTGAAAATGTGCAGTAAATTATTGTTAACTAGACTCACCCTTCAGTACTATAGAACACAAGAATTTACTCCTTCTGTCTCACTGCAATTTTGCATTCGTATACATATCTATCCTTTTCCCTCCCTTCCCCACCCTTCTCAGCCTCTAGTAAGCACAGTTCTATTATCTACTTCTATGTTATCAATTTTTTAAGCTTCCAATATGAGTGAAAACATGCACTATTTATCTTTTCGTGCCTGACTTATTTCACTTAACATAATGTCCTCCGTGCTGGTCTATGTTGCTGTAAATGAGAGGATTTTGTAATTTTTCATGGCTGAGTACTATTACATTGTGTTTAAATACCACATTTTCGTCATCCATTGATCTGTTGGTTGACACTTAGTTGATGCCTGTATTAGTCCGTTTTGTGTTGCTATAACAGAAATACCTGAGACTGAGTAATTTATAAGGAAAAGAGGTTTATTTGGCTTAAGATTCTGGGATTTCTGGCACGGGCCTCAGGCTGCTTCTACTCATGGCAGAAAGTGGCAGGCAGCCAGTAGGTACAAGCAGATCACATGGTGAGAGGAAGTGAGAGTGAGAGGGGGTAAGCAACAGAGTCTTTTTAAACAACCAGCTCTCTCGGAACTAACAGAGAGAAAACTCACTCATTAATTCCCCCTCCCCTAGGGAGAGCATTAATCCATTCATGAGGGATCCAACCCCATGACTCAATCAGTTTCCAACACTGCCACATTGGGGATCAAATTTCCACATGAGTTTTGGAGGGGACAACACATCCAAACTCCATCAATGCCATATCTTGGCTATTGTGAATCATGCTTCAGTAAACATGGGGGTGCAAATATCTCTTCCATATACTGATTTCCTTTCCTTTGGATAAATGCCTGGTAGTGGGATTGCTGGATCATATGGTAGCTCAATTTTTAGCTTTTTGCAGAACCTCCATGTTGTTTTCCATAATGGCTGTACTAATTTACATTCCCACCAACAGTGTATAAGAATTCCCTTTTCTCCACAACCTTGGCAGCATTTGTTACCGTTTGTCTTTTTGATAATAGCCTTTCTAACAAGGGTGAGATGATATCTTGTTGTTTTGATTTCCATTTCCCTGATGATTAGCGATATTGAGCATTTTTTACATATTTGGCCATTTATATGTCTTCCTTTCAGAACTATTTGTTCAGATCATTTGCCCATTTTTAATTGGATTTTTTGCTGTTGTTCTTGAGTGGAGTTCCTTGTATATTCTGGATATTAATCCCTTGTTGGATGAATAGTTTGCAAATAGTTTCTCCCATTCTGTAGGTTGTATCTTTACTTTGTTGATTGTTTCCTTTGCTGTACAGAGCTTTTTGGTTAGATATATCCTTTGTCTATTTTTGCTTTGGTTGACTGAGATTTTGAGGTCTTATCCAAAAACTATTTGCCCAGACCAATGTCTTGAACTGTTTCCCCTATGTTTTCTTCTAGCAGTTTTATAGTTTAGGGGGTCACACATTTAAGTCTTTAATCTATTTTGAGTTGATTTTTGTATATGGTGAGATATAGGGGTTTAGTTTCATTCTTCTCCATATGGCTATCTAGGTTTCCCAGCACCGTGTATCAAAGAGGCTGTCCTTCCCTAAGTGCATGTTCTTAGCACCTTTGTAAAAAATCAGTTGGTGGTAAATACAATTTATTTCTGCCTTCATTATTCTGTTCCATTGATCTATTTGTCTGTTTTAATACCAATACCATGCAGTTTTGGTTACTGTAGCTTTGTAGTCTATGAGGGGTCTTTGAAAAGTTCATGGATAGATTTATATTATTTTTCAATTCTATTTTCCATGAACTTTTTGAAGTACCCTCATATATTGAAATCAGGTAGTGTGATGCCTCCAGCTTTGTTACTTTTGCTCAGAATAGCTTTGGCTATTGGGGGTCTTTTGTGGTTCCATTTGAATTCTAGGGTTTTTTTTCTATTTCTGTGAACAATGTCATTGGTATTTTGATAGGGATTGTACTGAATCTGTAGATTGCTTTGGGTAGTATGATAATTTTACCAATACTAATTCTTCCAATCCATAAATGTGAGATGTCTTTCCATTTTTGGTGCCTTCTTCAGTTTCTTGCATCAGAGTTCTATAATTTTTATTGCACAGATCTTTCTCTTCCTTAATTAAATTTATCCTAAATATTTCATCTTATTTTTTTGTGGCTATTATGAATGGGATTGTTTTCTTGATTTCTTTTTCAGCTAGTTTGTTACTGATGTATAGAAACACTGCTGATTTTTGTATGTTGATTTTGTGCAATGTAATTTATTAAATTTGTTTATTAGTTCTAAGGATTTTTTGTTGGTGTCTTTAGGTTTTTCTATATAAAAATCATGTCTTCTGTAAACAGTAACAATCTGACTTTCTCTTTTCCAATTTGGGTGTGTATTGCTTTTTTTTCCTCTTGCCTAATTGTTCTGGCTAGAATTTCCAATATTATGTTGAATAAGAATGGCGAAAGTTTCCATCCTTGTTTTGTTTCCATTTTTATGGAAAAAGCTTTCAGCTTTTTTCCATTTAGTGTGGTATTAACTATGGGTTTGTCATATATGGCCTTGATTGCTTTGAGATATGTTCCTTTTATACCTAATTTGTTGCAAGTATAAATACTCTCAACATCCATGAAAGGATGTTGAATTTTGTCAAATGCTTTATCTGTATCTATTGAGATCAGCATATGGTTTTTGTCTTTCATTCTGTTGATCTGATGTGCCACATTTGTTGATTTGCGTATTGATAGAGTTTGGGTGTGTTGTCCTCCCAAAACTCATGTGGAAATCTGATCCCCAAGGTGGCATTGTTGAGAGCTATTTGATTTATGGGGGCAGATCCTTCATGAACAGATTAATGCTCTCCCTGGTGGGTGGGGCTAGTGAGTGAGTTATTGCTTTATTATTTCCCACAAGAGCTAGTTGTTTATGGGACCCTGACACCACTCCTCTCTCTCCCTCTTGCTTCTTCTAGCCATGTTATCTGCTTGTACCTGCCCGCTGCCTGTTACTTTATGTCATGAGTAGAAGCACCCTGAGGCCTACACCAGATGCAGCTGTCTCAGAATTGTAAGGTGAATAAACCTTTGTTCTTTATAAATTACCCAGTGTCAGTTATTATATTATAGTATAGCAACACAGAATGGACTAATACACATATGTTGAACCATTCTTGCATACTGGAATAAATTCTGCTTGATCATGATATGTAATCTTTCAGATGTGCTGTTGTATTTTGTTGAGAATTTTTACATCTTAGTTCATCAGAGATACTGGATTTTAGTTTTCTTTTTTTTGTTGTGCCCTTGTCTGGTTTCAGTATCAAGCCAATGCTGGCCTCATAGAATGAGTTTGGAATAATTCCTTATTTTTAATGTTTTAGAATAGTTTGAAAGGAATTGGTGATAGTTCTATAAAAGTTTGGTAGAATTCAGTGGTGAAGCTGTTCAGTCCTGTGCTTTTTCTTTGCTGGGAAACTTGTTAATGATCCAATCTCTTTATTTGTTATCGGTCTGTTTAGATTTTTAATTTCTTCTTGAGTCAATCTTGGTAGGTTATATGTGTCTGGGAATTTACCCATTTCCTCTAGGTAATCCAATTGTTGGTTGTTTGTAATAGTCTCTATTGATCCTTTGTACTTCTGAGGTATCAGTTGTAATGTGTCATTTTTTAGTTCTGATATTTGTTTGGGTTGTCTCTCTTTTATTCTTGGTTAATCTGGCTAAAGGTTTATTGATTTCATTTGTCTTTTCAAAAAAACAACTTTTTATTTTGTTGATCTTTTGTATTTTCTTCTAGTTTCAATTTTGTTTATTTTTGCCCTAATCTTTATTATTTTTTTAATTTTTACTAATTTTGAGTTTGGTTTGTTCTTGCTTTTCTAGTTTCCTGAAATGCATGGTAAGATTATTCATTTGAAATCTTTCTTTTTTTTTTTTTGAAGTAGGTGTTTATTGCTATAAAGTTCCATTGTAATACTATTTTTGCTGTATCCCATAGTTTTGGTATGTTGTGTTTCTATTTTTATTTGTTTCAAGAAATATTTTGATTTCCTTTTAATTTCTCAGTTGACCCATTGATTGTTCAGTAGCATGTTGTATAATTACCATGTATTCATACAGTTTCCAAAGTTCCCCTTCTTACTAACTTCTAGCCTTATTTCATGTGTTCTGAAAAGATACCTGATATAATTTTGATGTTTTTAAATTTGTTACAACTTGTTTTGTGGCCTTTCATATGTTCCATCATGGAGAATGTTCCATGTGCTGTTAAGAATGTGCACTCTGCAGCTGTTGAATAATAGTTTCCATAAATATCTATTAGGTCCATTTGACCTATAGTGCATTTTAAGCCAGAAGTTTTTTGTTGATTTTCTGTTTAGATAATCTCTTAAATATGGAGTATGGTGTGATCTTTCTTGTTGCTTTTATAATTCTCTCTTTGTATTTGATTTTTGGCAGTTTGACTATAATGTGTCTCAAAGAAGACCTTTATTTATAGTTGAATCTATTTGGGGATCTTTGAGCTTCCTGAATCTGAATTTCTATATCTCCCCCAAGACTTGGGAAGTTTTTGGCTATTATTTCATTAAATAAGTTTCTTTTGCCTTTTCCCATATCTTTTCCCTCTGAAACATTCATAATGCAAATATTTGTTTGCTTAATGCTGTTTCATACATCTCATAAGTTTTCTTCATTCTTTTCATTTGTTTGTTTTTCTTTGTCTGTCTTGGTCATTTCAAAAGACTTGTCTTCATGTTCAGAAACTCTTACATTCTGCTTAATCTAGTCTATTGTTAAAGCTCTCAGTTGCATCTTTTATTTAATTCATTGAAATTTTCAGTTCTGAGATTTCTGTTTTATTCTTTTTTATGATATCTATGTCTTTGTTGAATTTCTTATTCAGGTTATGAATTATTTTCCTGATTTTGTTGAATTGCCCAGCTGTATTCTCTTATATCTCTGAGTTTCTGTAAGGTAATTATTTAAAATTCTTTTCCAGCTGATTTTTTTTTTTTTTGAGGTGCTATGTTTTCTTGCTTTTTTGTGTTTTTTTTGTGTTCCTACATTGATATCTGTGCATCTGGTAGAACAGTCACTTCTTCTAATTTTATGAAGTAGCTTTTGTAGGGAAATTCTTTTTCCTGTAGATGAGTTCAATAGTGTCATTTGGGTTGTGCTGACTTTGATTCTTTGTGGGGCACAGTAGTGTAGTCTCTGTGTAATTTCTTCAGCTGTAATCAATGTCAGCAGTGTCTATGAGTGTCTCAGTAGTCTAGGTTGCAGATGTTTGTGGAGGCTGTGGCGTGGCTTTGCCAGATGCTGAGTCCACTGGTTGCAATGGTCCTTGGACCTCTGAGGGATGGTACAGGCATATGGGAACTCTGCTGCTGGAGTGAGTCAGGTTGCCATCTGCAGCATGCTACAGGTAAGCCAGTTCTCAGGCCCCTGGGGAAGGGGGATGTTCTAATGCTGGTGTGGACTGGGTTGCCAGTGGAGATGGGCCCCAGGCAGTCAGCTGTCAGGCTCCTGGGTGCCTGAGCCTATTTTCCTACTGTTTGTGGGTCATCTTCCTAATATGCTGGACCACCGATTCTGAGTGCAAAGTGTCACATGGGATTGGGTGCTGAGTTTGGGACTGCATTGCTGGGTCCAGCTGGGGTCCTTGCCCTGCAGCCTTCTTGATGGGTGAAGTGGGATGATGGTCGGGACCCTGGGCTGTGAAGATACAGGGGCTGTTGGGCCCCTGGGCAAGATGCATCATAGCATTTGCTCTATCCTTAAGATGGCAGTGTGCTGCAGCAATCTGAGTCCTGGGGTGTGGGGGGACTGTGTGAGTTTTCTCTCTGGAGTCACATAGACTCCACTCCCTACACTGAGCTCAGGGCCTGTGGGTACTGTGATGATTGCAGGTGTCCATGGTGAAAATATGGACTTCTGGGGATCTTCTGCTTATCTTTTTCCCACAATAAGGATTTCCTCTTGGCTTTGAGCAGAACTTGGTTAAGTGCTTTGCTTCCTTTTCTATGTAGAAAATAACATTTTTGATAGTAACTCTCAAAGGATGCTGATATCAAACTCATTAATTGAAGTGTATATTGCTTGTGGGGGTGAAAAACCATGCATCCACTTTGGAAAAATGTTTGACAGTTCCTCAAAGTGTTAATATTTCTTCTTTCTTAAACTTGAGAGTTGTGATGTTTTATTTTTTTTTTTCCTTTTTGTCTTTTTTCGTGACCGGCAACGGGATCGCAACCCTCAGTGTTGCGTCCGCACCTCACTCAGCCAGTGAGCAGCCGGTCTGTTTGTGGGATCCGAACCCTCGGCGGGAGCGCTGCCATGCTCCCAAGCGGCGCACTGTAGCAGTGCGCCACCGGGCCGGCCCAAGAGAGTTGTGATGTTTTGATAAAAGCATGGAGTGCTAACCAATTTTTCTGTAATCAAGGGCACGATTAGTTATTTCATCCTCTTTACTACCATAGCTCCATATGGATCACATATATACAAGTGTGTTTCTTTCACAGCATTGACCAGGGGATATACTCTCATTGCTTTCTGCATCCATCACACCTAGTCCCCCACATTGATATTACTTAGAGTAATACCAGGGGAAGTTTAATAAACCATGTAACTTTCATAATAAGTCTTGAAGGACGTAGGGCATGATGAGCAAGTTATAGGATAGAAAGCATCACAGAGGGAACATGGTTGGTGCAAAGCAGCAAGTTGTTCACATGCTCAGAAGATTGATACAGACTGTGTAGATGTAAAATGATTTACTATAAACTTAAAACTAAAATTTTTCCTCAGTAAAATGAGAAAAATTGTCTTTCTACCATACTTCAGGAAAAAATACCAAGCCACCTAAAAGGCAAGAAAAATTCCCTAATTCATTTCATTTTTCAGTGGTCACCTGACATGAAGATCATATATTTTTTCAAAAGATGTCCAAGTTCAGCAGAAGTTTTACCTCATAATCTTTGACTTTTATCTTTACATTTTAAAATAATGAAACTAGTCACATTTCAGAGCATATGCAATTATAGCATGCTTGATGGAAAGGGCTAAGCATTTGAATAAAAAATACATATCTTCTGGGATAGTAATGTCCAGATTTAAAATTCTAAAAATGTCTTTTCACGTCTTCAAATATAAGGGCTAAAATCAACACCATGTTGGTACAATCTGTATTCTAAAAAGTAGAATAACAGCTTTTGAACAGATCATCCATTTTGAAAATTGGGTTGGCAAAATTCTGAGTACACTAATTTTAAATGCACTATTTCCCCCCCCATTTGTCTATTAGGTTAAAATATCATTCTAAATAAGAAGCAGATTTTCAAAGAAACTGGGCTTTATTTGTGGATTATTTAGCTCCACCACTCTTTCCTACAACAACACTGAATAGAGTATATGAATTCCAGAAGGGCCTGCCACCATGAATACTTGTCAGAAAGGATAGAGCTCACTTCATCAATGACTTTACTAACTTTCAGAACTTAGTCCTGCTTGCTCTAAATGCTCTCCAGAAAGTGCATAAGTATACAGGTAAGAGACACAGAAACTTTATTTTTCACAAATTCTATACATTGCTTTGATTTCATAAGTGATGAAATAGCATTAGAATCGTAATAATAGATCATTACAGCAGACTGTCTAAAGAAGGAAATGTTGGCTTCCTATAGGTGTCTGTTTCGAAGTTTTCACAATAATCCTGTGGGTTTATGATAGATTTCACTTAGTAGGCACACACTAGGAGCTCTTCCTTTCTTGGCACTTCCTCTCCCACAGAATCTTTGCACACATATAGTAGATCAATATCACCACACATTAGTTTGGCAAGGAGATAATGGAATCTCTATTTCTTTTTTGGATAAGTTTTATTTTAATTTATTTTACTTCATTTTTCATTTTAAATGAAAAACATAATAAACATAACAATAACACTTGCTATGAACAGAACCACAAGAAGAATTGTGTTATACAAACCTTCCTCATCCAGTTCTACCGGTTACAACATGAAGAAATCTGTCCCCAAACTCTGACCTCGGAGGAGGTATATTTCTTCAAAATTTTCAAATCCTGGGTTTATTATTAGTAGAAAACACAGAAGAAAGTACATACCAGGAAATTTGAAAATTAGTATATGATTTGATTCCCCAGATATTTACCATTGTTCTATTATTGAGAGAAAAAAATATGTATGTGTGTGTGCCTAGTTTCTATGCCCTAAAGCAAAATTCAAAAATTAGATGTGAGTCAAATAAAAAAAAGGAATACATTATATATTAAATTTTAAAACTATGTGCATTATTTAGGGTAACACTTGCTGTTTTAATAAATAAATGTTCGTATTTTAAAGGCATAACAATAACATTCTATATCTGGCTCACATAATCATTCAGGATGTTTACTCCATTGACAGGAAGCTTTCTTACATGGTAATTCAGGGACCTACGACCCTTCCATCTGTGACTCCATCAATCTTTACAGCCTCACCATTGTATGTCCCCTGCAAAGTAAAAGGAATTAAAGAGCTTAAATAAGGCCTCTTTTAAAGGCCTGGGCCAGAAGTGATAAACATAACCTTATCTCACATAGCTTTGGCAAGAATAGTCACACAGCCCCACTAGATGGAGGATGGGGCAACATGTAAAAGGTAATTTTTACCCGAGCCTCACTAATAAAAGAATCACAAAATTTGGTGTTCTGCCAAACATCTTTGCCATATTGTCAGCTATAGAAAGTACATTCTAGACCCAGATGATATAAACAAACTCAAACATCTAGTACATAAAGAGCAAAAGACTGAATGGGTGGATAGAATTGATTATATTTAAAGATTATAAATAACAGATTTCTAGATTTTTATTAGCTCTGGTTTTACTAAAATTAGCTTTGTATTTTTTTAATGAGTTTTTAGTTAACACTATATGATACAATAAAAAGAAATGAAGGGACAAATTAGAATGTAGTTAAACTAGGTACCTTGCTTCCTAGCCTCGTCTAGAAATTGCACAGTTCTATTGATGCTCAGAATTCAGAAAAAGAGCTGAAAGCTTTGGCAGATGTTTTAAATTAAATCAAGTATAGAAAAATAATAAACAATGCCATTAATAAAAATGTTTTTACACGAGCATGTTTGGTTTATAGTAAGTGAAATTATATTAAACAAAGTCCTTGACATGATATTCAACTGAATTTTTGACATCAGAAAATTTAAGATTTTGCTTTACACCACAAATGAGACTGTATATCCTTGTATTTAAACCTTTATGCCTTAAGATTCCTAAGGATTCAAGTCTCCAATTTTTTCTTTTTTTGGCATTTTTAAAAGTAGTTATTTATTTACCTCAATCACACTTGAGAAAAGCCACCCAAGGGAAAGTTAAGTGTGCAGAACAACTATCTAACATGGCTGTCCTGCCTTACTGCGAATGCAGACCTCAGCTCAAGGCTTTTGCAATTTTCCTTCTTGCACGTTAGCTGATCAGTCCATCACGACACTTTTCTTCTACTCGAAATCCACACCATTACTAAATACATTTTCTCCATATTTTAGTAGTATTTAATTTTTAAGCCTTACATAACTTACTTTATTTTGAAAATATATTCAATATATGTTTATTATTAAAAGTTCAATTGCTACAGAAAGTTATTAAATGCAAGTAAAACTTAGCCTTTCCATCATTACCTTCTAACCTCAATACCTTGATTCTTGACTGATATATTTTTTAAGTTTTTTTGTAGGGCTCACTCCTACAAAAAAATATATGAACTCACGAATATAAACAAATTAATGAATTATTTGATAAAAAACTTTGTTGTCTGCATAAAAGAGACCATATGAATGACATTGCTCTGTGCTACACATTTTTTACTAATCATGTGTCTTTGGGATATAAGCAAATCAGCCAATATTGACACACATTATTCTCATTAAATAATATGTAGCTTTCCATTGAAGGATTCATATTCTTTCCAGTTTTGGCAATGCAAAAGTGACATTGAATGTGTACTTTTATTACCTTAATTTGTTGGTGTGATGACAGAGTAAAATCATAGAAATGAATTCAGGGATCAGATATTGCTAAATGGCAAAGAAATGCTATAAATTACGTTCTTGCCAAAACAAAAACAAAGCAACACAAACTATTTATTAAGATTCGTGTTTCTGCATAGACACCAAAAATGAACATTAGCAAGTTTCTTAGTTTGCAACAGTCTGATATGTGAAAAATGGCATTTCCCTTTTTATCAGTTTTTACTTCTTTAATCATCACTGTATTTATCATCATTTTCTTTAGTTACTAATGTATCTTATAAGTTTGAATACGAAGACATAGGATATAATTTTAAATAGCAAAACATTGTATGCTTTATTACAGATGCATATGAAAATATGCTAATTTGATACAAATTAAACCAATTTTGTTTTAAGTAATTTCAACATTTGGAATCAAAATGAAAATTTTACCTACAACTTTTTAATATACATACTGTTTTTCTAGGAACATTGTCTTTCATTACATGGAAAACTGTAATGAAGTTAAAAGTTGCAAGAAAACTTTTTCTAGAGATTTTGGAATTTATCCTTCATTTGTTAAATTAAATGATTCTGAAAATCTATAATGAAAGAAAAATCTGCAATGGAAATTTCTTGAGAAATGGTACTCTCAAAAATTCATCTTTGGTTTTAAATATTTACATAATTTTGTCATTATCTATGCCTGTATTTTAAAATTGGAATTATGTTGCTGTTAATTTCCCTAATTAATAATTATTAAATCAATAACAACTAAATAATCAAAATAACTAAATAATAATTAAAATGTTTACTCTCTGATGTAGAATGAGTTGAATGTCAAGTGCTCATAAATCAATAAATGCCATTAAATTTGATTGGGCTTTTGGGTGTTATTCTACTAAATTAATTTCATGAAATTTGGAGGAATAGATTTTATGGTCTAGAGTCAAAAGGCACACAATTTTTTAAATTTTTGGATTTCTAAGATACTTAAAAATGAACTTAGTTTAGAATGCACTGCCTCATTTATTGGTATTTTGAGAGGTTGTTAATTATCTCAAAGTTTGAAAGATTATGTTATGAACATCTCATTTTTAGTTCATACTTTTTATGGAGTACTTCAGGGTCATGGAGGGCAAAATTTCTCTGCTTTCAGAAGAAACAATGAGCACTGACAAGAAGGTGGCCTTTCCTCTTGTCTTCTTTGAAACTTCCCTTCAATTGCTTTTATGAAACTTGTTTACCCAAGTTTACATAGGGCCCTATCCTCAGAGAAAAAATATTCACTAATAAACTATTCAGAAAAATAAAATGAATAAACTGAGCCAAAGTGTGGTAAAATAACATGGACATCTAGATCAGAGAGACTTAAGTTTGCATCTAAGTTCTGCCAATTTCAAGCTGGTGTCAGCTAGTTAAACCTATTCAACTCAGCAAATTCCCCTGTACTTCAATATACTTATTGACAAAAATGAAGATTATTGAAGAGTCCACAAGATTTTGATTATAAAAGGTGACTAGTTCAATAACCAGAAGGTAGTGAGCATCCAGTATAACACATACAATGCAGAAACTGTTGCACAGAGTATACGCGTTTGATGAACAAGACACCGTTAAGATAACTTTGTTGAATCAAAAATCAGTTATTACTATACATACAACTATATGTATTTAATTTAAAACCAGGAATTTAAAGTCATGAAACATACCGAATTAGGACAACTTCACCATTCATAGAGACTTTCTCCATTTGTTAATAACTTTTTAATCATTTTTATTAGTTTCTTTTTGCTGCTGTAACAAATTCCCACCCACTTGGAGGCTTAAAACAGCACACATGTTATATTACAGTGGTGGAGATCACAAGTGTGAAGTGAGTCCACTGGATGATAATCAAAAAGTTGACAGGGCTGAGTTACTTCTGAAGGCTGCAGAGGAGAATCAATTCTTTTTTTTTTTTCAGCTTCTAGAGGCCACACTCATTCTTTGGCCTCATGACCCCTTTCTTCACCTTCTAAACTAGTGGCATAGCATCTTCAAATCTCTCTCTGACTCTGACCTTCATGCCTCCCTTTTTTCACTTACAAAGATAATTGTGATTATAATGGGACAACCGAGATTATTCAGGATAATCTCCTATTATAATACCCTAATTAAATCACATCGGCAAAATTTCTTTTGCCTTAAGTTAATGTATTTATGTGTCCTGGGTATTCAGACATGGATATCTTTTGGAGGACTTTACTTATGCTACCAGACCATTCATTAGTTTAACTCTGTTTTGTACATATTCAAGGATAGATATAGGAAAATGGCACATTAGTAGTTGCAATACATACATGATAAATTTCTGAGTGCACCATTATAGAGTAATACATGTGTTTTCTACTGATGGTTTTAATACAATAGGAATTATTCTGTTTCATATCAGAAGTGGCGGTTGGCCTGGAGAAACTTATGATGAGTGAAATAAGCAAAGCACAGAGGGATAAATACTGCATGTGCTCACTCATATGTGGGAGCTAAGAGAGAAAGAAGGAAGGAAAGAAAGACCACAGTGGTGCTTTGGACTTGCAGAGGGAGAGAACATTCCTTGAGCTACGAAGTGGAGTGGGGGAGAAAGGGGGAGGGAGGTTGGGGATAATTGGGTGGGGGACATGGGGTACAAATGCAATTTTTGGTAATGGGTATACAGCCAGTATGAATCTGGCCTCCACATCACAGGCACGAGGGTAACAATAAGCTTTTTATCTCATGAATATTCATAACCAATAAAAAAAAAGAAATGGTGATTGGCCGTATCTTAATTAGTAATTAAGTTACTAATTAAAAATTCATTCATGGAGTGAAATGGGTAAAATAAATTAAGAAAAAAGGGGGAGGATTTATGTAAAGAACACAAGCATATTGCATTGAAACAATGGGATGAAAGGGCACACGGTTTTCATTGGATATTAGAATGAAGAGCTGAAAAATCATTTAGGAATCAAATAAAATGCTATTCATATTTCTTGGGCTTTATGAGAATTTGTTTCCATTTCTCTCTGTACATTTTGTTTATTCTTCTCTTGGTATATACAGACTGGCTTCCTTTGCTCCATTTGCACATGACTCATCCTTTCTGCCCAAAGCTCTAGAGTATGCGTCAGTTTACAAGTTATGGCTCACAGCCCATAACTAACTGACTCATCCTTGTCAAAATACAAATTCCCTGGAGACAGGTTTTGTCTGGTAAAATGTAGACTCTAAATTAGTTTCCCTATGTTGGTGTGCAAACTGGCTCCAATGAGATGTGGACAACTCAGAGGAAAAAAATATTAACAATAACATCCTACTTTATGCAGAGAATATATGGGCTGTTTGCAGGAAGGAATACATGAACTGAATAATTATCTACAAACTAATGAAAGATGCTCACCCACGCTTGAGGTTCAAATCAAATAAAAAATTCTGAAATGAATTATTGGTTTAGACAAATTATTTTTGACCTTAAAAATAAGTTAATTTTTCAAAATATGTAGCCTAAAAACCCATGAAAGATGACTTCAAAAATGTTTTCCATGTTTTGTGTGTTCTCATATTTCTACTATTACTTTGGGAAAATCAAATTTCTAAGTAGAAAATTCTAAAGCTTGGAATTTTTACAAAATTAATATCCTGATTATTTTCTCTTGTCTTTATCTTTATCCCTATCTTACCTTTATGTTTATCCCTATCTTATGTTTACAGCATATAATTGAGTCTTGATTTTTTTTTTATCTAAACAATCACAGTCTTTAACTTATATGTTTAGGCCATTTACATTTAATTCAATTTTTATATGTTTAGATTAAATCTGCCAACAACAAAGAAGTGTGTCCCTTTGTTATCACTTTTACCTCATTTTGCCTTAATTTGCAGTTAGTATTTTTTTATGATTTTATTTTATGTCTATTAGCTTACTGTCATCCATGTCACTTTAAAAATACACATTGATTGTCTAGGGATTGCAGCATAAAACTTTTAATTACAGTTTATTGTCAAATAATATTGTGTCACTTCATGTGTAGTACTAGAATATTACAAAAGAATACTCCCATTTGTTCCTCTTCTTTGTTCTATTGTCATACTTTTTACTTTTACATATGGAATGAACATATCGTTATCATATTTGCTTTGCACAGTTAATTGTCTTTTAGAAAAAAAATGCTAAGTATGTGAATCTTATATTTGCTTTGCTTTTTATCATATGTAGCACTCTTCATTTTTTTGAGTTTCTGTTTGGTATCAAATTCCTACCTGAAGAACTTTAACATTTTTTTGTAATATAGTCCTGCAATAAACAAATTATTTGTTTTCTTGTCAATGATGGTAATGGTAGCAGTGTGGTGGTGTTTGGTTTTTTTGTTTTCAGTTTTTCACTGGAAAATGTCTTTATTTCTCTTTCATTTAATTTTTCTTTTTTTTTCTATAATACACAAATTTCACTCTAGCAATCTGTATAGTTTCTGATGAGATGTCTGTTAGAATTCTTACATTTACTCTTCTGTGTAACTTTGTCTTTTTTAATCTGGTAACTATTAATATTTTCTTTTTTTCTTTGAGTTTATCATCAGTTTGAGTGTCTTAGTGTTTTGGGGAGATATTTATCCTGACTGGTTTTCTCTGAGATTCTTAGAGCTTGATATCTTTTGTTATTTCTGGAAATACTCCACCAATATTTTTTCAAATATTTCTGCCCCATTCTCTCTTTCTCCTTCTGATATTTCAGTTATACCAATATTAGTTTTTTTTTTGATATTATCCTACGGCTCTTTTGTTCTCTGTCCTGATTTTTCACTCTTTTTTCTCCTTAGTTTTATTTTGAGTAAGGTCTATTTACCCATCTTTGAGTTCAATAATCTTTCCTCAGCTATGTGAGATCTGCTGATAAGCCCATCAAAGGCATGTTTCACCTTTATCACCATATGGATTATTTAAAAATTTCTAATATTTTCCTTCAATTATTTCTCACAGCTTTTATCTCTCTATTGAAATTACCCATTTTTTCATGCTGCTGTCCATCTTTTCCACTAAAACCTTTAACATCTTAATCATAGTTCATAACTGGGTCATATATGGTCTGCTGTCAGTTGATGTAAATAAAGTATTACTGGAACTTGGCTGCATTCATAAATTTACATATTGTCTATTTCTATTTGCAATACAATGACAGAGTTGACCACAAAGCGTAAAATATTTACTATCTGGCCCTTTACAAAAAAAGTTTGCCACTTCTGCTTTAAGGCAATATTAGTAAAAATGTGGTAATTGATGACAACAAAAACAAAAAATTTTCCATTGATCTAATAATAATACACTCATAACTCTCCCTACCCCACTGACAATTAAAATCGTTTCTCCTTCTTTGCAGGGATTAAGCACTGCTTATGTATTTGGTTCTTCTCTATGTGATTGTAAGAAATAAATTACAACAAGAAGTCAAATTGAAGGTAATATTTGTCTATCACACATACAAATTGCCTTCATTAGAGATTAGATTTTTATAGCAATTCTTTTTTTAATATCTCAAAGACAATATCTTTTCTACCTTGTTCACTACTGTACACCAGTGCTGATACAGCACTGAGGGTCTGAGGCTTGGACAGATTTTTCTGATAAAGAGTTTTCTGGCAACTCATTGAGATTAAAATAAATACAAAGTGCATGCATACAGGGAAGGGCTGGGCCTGCATGAGCTCATGGTCTGCATATTCCCGAAAGGGTCATAATTCATAGTGCAGGTGTTCTGAATCAGCCATCTCCTGTGCATCACTCCTGAATGCTCTCGGCATCTTCCTGGACTGCAGTCCCTAGTGCTATGACCAGTTCCGCACATGCTTTGATTTGCTTCCTGCAGGTGCATCTTGCCAGCTGGATTTTAGTCACTCCTCCTTCCTCTTACCTGCCGTCCTGGGCAGTTACACCTCTGTTGCTGCGTGGGGCATCTGCTAGAACATGTTTGGTACTCAGGCTTGTTTAACTAGAATGGCAGGAGAGTTCCTACCATTTAGCCACCTCTGTTCTAAAATTAGACCTGGATTTAATTCACAGAGGTATGACTGAGAGACAATACAGAGGGGCCAATGCCACTGAAAGAAAAACTTCTGACTTACATTTTCTGAAAGAAAGGAACGTCACATCACACAGGGTCACAGGAAAAACTTCAGGACAGTCAGGAAACAGACAACAGGAGCAAGGGGAAAGCATAGGCCAGAGCCCTTATTGAAGTTTCCACAGAAAAAGCGAGATAGGGCAGAGTAAATAGTTTAGCATTGACCACTATGAATAATTCCAGCAAGCTCGGAACTGTAGGAATGATCTTTAGTTGTCTCGTACCTGGACTTGGAATGATTTAGGGCAGGGGAAATATTGGCTTGGTGTGTGAAACTTACAACAGAACATGGGTGGGGGCATGACCTTGGATTAGCCTGTCTGCACATGAGAAAGGCATGTTTCAGGCAAGCTGTCCAACTCCCTCAGGAATTAGCTGGCCTTGGGAGGAGCAGTCTCTCCCCAGGTCTGTAAGGATCCTGAGAGATTATAAACATGTCCTTCCCTTTGCAGACCTATTATCTATCTATCTATCTATCTATCTATCTATCTATCTATCTATCTACCTACCTACCTACCTATCTATCTACCTATCTATCTATAATTTTAGTTCATTTTAAACATAGTTCCATAAAATTCCATAACATGGATATGTTGTTATTTATTCAACCAATAATTCATTAATGAATATTCAATAAAATTGCTACAAAATACTAATTTTTTACAAATACAGAGGAATACATATCTAGATTATTTTGTGATCCAAACAATTTTTTTTTAAATTCTACTCCGATGAGCTAGTATCTGTTCATCTTGTGAGTCACCCAGTGCTCATATCTCTGAAGGTTATGGCTGATACAGGAAACGTTAATAGCTGATTGAATGAGCCCCATCCTCCTTTTTTTTTTTTTTCCCCAGAAAAAAACTTTCTTGCTTTTTAAAAACTTATTTATTCAAGCTAGGCACAGTCAGCATTTTCTATAATGAGACAAACAGTATTTTAAGCCTTGTGGGCCATTAGGTCTTTGTTACAACTGCTCAGCTATGCCTTTGTAGGGCAAAAAAGCAACAGACATTACTGTACATAAGAGAATGGGCATGGTATGTTCCAGAAAAATTTTATTTATGAAAATAGGTGTTTGGCTGGATTTGACTCTGAGCCAAACTGAGGATTGCCATCCCCTGATGGATATGAAATTTGCAATATATTGGCTAAACAGAATGTATTGGCTCATATCAAAACCATCATGACAACTCTTAATCCTTATTCCTTTTCCTCATTAGGCTATATGTCAGCTTTCATGATCTGGTCAACCATCTACCTTAACTGTCTTATTTATCACAATTTCTACATATATACTCTAACATACCAAAATACTTCTTGGGCCACGTTGTGATCTTTCGTATCTCCATACTGTTGCTCAGATCATTTGCCCTTCGAAAGTACTATTTCCTGCCCTTTGTTTCTCTGTTGAATACCTATTTATCCTTTTATTTCAGATAAAATGTCTATTTTAAAATAAATTTTCATTTGTCTTAGTTCCACTCCAGTGCACATAGCTTTTTATACTTTGAGGTATTAGCACTGATGTCATTGACCTTCATAAATTTGTTTGCAAATATGTGTAGCTCATCTATGAGCAATAAATAAACTAATTTATCCTTATATAACAGTGTTTAGCATATTAATAAATGCTATATATAAATGTTCACCGAATAAATGAAATCACATTTACCTCTATAAATATATTAAGTAGTATAACTCTATTTAGATAAACATTATACTGTTGTTCTTTTAGAAAAGAAAAGAAAAAGACATGATTCTGATGGTTATTTGTTCAAAAGAAGAGCTAAAGAAAAAGAAAGGATTCAGCCAATCCATGGGAGAGATGTCTTTGAGACACACTGGTGGAGTTTAGGTATTTCTCTTGTATATATCATAGAGCCAGATTTTACTCTGTGAGTCAATTTTAAAAGCTTTGCTCATTTTATGGTGAGTTAGTTTCTTAAAATTCATTGATATGCCTATATGTTTGTCATTAACTTTGTTATATTTTTTCTCTTATGATCTCTCTCTCCCCCTTCTTCTCTCTCTCTCTCAGTCTCTCTCTCCTCTCCCCCACCCCATCTGTTTATGTCCACCTTTTGGTATTTAAAATAGTTCCCTTATGTTCTAATGGTTACATTTATAAAAGACCTTTTTAATGCCTTTGGTGACCTCTTTTTATACTTAACCTTATAATATTTGGCTTGACAGTTTTAAATATTACCATTTAACTCCCAATTATGTGATAATCAATGAAGGTTGTTCAATTTCCCCCTTCGGATTTGTTTCTCCTCTTATTTTCATTAGTTGCACTAAAGATAATTTATCAGAGTATATGGCATTTAAAATTATTCTTCACATGTTCTCATACTTTTTTCTTACATATATAATTCAATATATTTAATGACCACCATCAGTCATTCTGCCATTTTACTTGTAGTTTCTTGATTGGATGAGGTTTGTACTGTACTGTTTTCCTCAGAAAGTTTCTCCTAGTGAAAGGAGAAACTGCATCTCTTTCAGTCTATACACTCTGACATCTGCTCACCCTCTATCTGCATGACAGTGGCCTCTAAACAAAGTTTCGTAGCTGATGGATTACGGATGCCAGTTGATATAGAAAAACAATTTCGTAGCTTTCTTTCAGATACACAAAATCTGTCTCCTCTAAATTTAGATTTTGACATGAGTAGGTTAGTCATGTGGGCTATATTCTTGTAGACCTATGATCTTTTAAAGTAATATACATTCCTGGCCTCATCATCACTGAGTCAGGTGTAATTGCAATACTGAAAGAGAGACTGGAGATAGCCAGAGAATGATGGAAATGCTCAAAGAGAAACAGAGATGAGCTGGCATGTAGTCCCCAGGTATAGAAAGAATAACTTGCTGACTTAAATTATTCATTTTTGACAAGAATACCATAGGAACAATTTGTGTCTTTCTTAGTGCACCATTAAGAGGTACTTAATGTCAATGTATTTTTACTGAAGATGTCAATTTTTTTTTTTTTTTGTCTTTTTCCGTGTCCGGCAACGGATCGCAACCCTCAGTGTCACCCCCGTACCGGACCGGGACCGGCAACGGGATCACAACCCTCGGTGTTGCCCCCACGCCTCACTCAGCCAGTGAGCGGGAACCGGTCTGTATGTGGGATCCGAACCCTCTGCGGGAGCGCCGCCGCGCTTCCCAAGCGGTGCACTAGCGCAGTGCGCCACCGGGCCGGCCCTGAAGATGTCAATTTTGATCATCTAGTTAAGGCGATTTTCTCTTTTTTCTTACGAAAGTGCTTTTTTCCCCTTAACAATGTGTTCTGGAAATCATTCTATAGCAGCTTATAGCAAACTTCATCACTTTCTTTTACAGTTGCATAGCATTCCTTTTGTTTTTTTAACGCAACCACTCTTCTATTTGGGGTACATATGTCTTTTCCAATATTTTGTCATTATAAATAATGATACAAAACATAAACTTGTATATTTCTATTTTGTTATTGTGAAGGTATTTATCTTCATGATAGATGCCTGGAAGCATGATTGAGGGTCAAATAGTAAGTGCATGTGTGATTTTACTAGATCTTGCTGACTTTTCCCACTGAAGTGTCATTCCAATTTGCATTCCCACCAGCAATATATCATAATACCTGTTTTTCCACAGCCTCACTAATGGAGTGGTTAGCACATATTCTGATTTTTGTCAGTCTGATAGGTTAGAAATAGCAACTCAATGTTTTAATTGCATTTATATAATTATAGATGAGTTTAAACATTTTTTCATGAATACCATTTTTATGACTTTTTTGTATCTCTTTTATGTCATTGTTACACTTTGTTGGTAAATCACCTGTTCATGTCTTTTTTCCCATTTTTTTCTATCAGGTTTTTAGTCATTTGTCCCTCAAGTTTTGAAAGTTCTTTCTGTATTAGAAATATTTGTACTTTGTCCATAGTTTATGTTATGAGTATTTTCTCCCAAATAAATTATAGTCTTTCTTTGTTTATGCTTTTTTGTCATGCAAAAATTTTATTAATATGCTGTCAAATCAATTATTTTTTCTTGCCTATAGGTTTTGACTTATAGTTGAAAAGCACAGCCTTACTTTCTTTTAGTATTTTTATGTTGCATTTTTTGTTTGTTTGTCTTTTACATTTAGATTCCTTCATTTTGCCTTTTTTTCTTGCCCCAGAAATTATGCTTTTGGAAGACTGTGACTTGAAATTGCCTGTCCCTTGAAATCAGGCTTGCCTTTTTAAATAAATTACCTCCACTTAAATTGCAGGCATGGCCCATTAAGATGCTCCTGCTTTGAAATCTGTCCCCTTCAGTTGTGCCCTGAGGTGCTCTGATCTGCTCATTGCTTTTTAGTATTTTCAGAATAAGTTTGGATTTAATCTTTTTGGTGGTCACTCCATCCCACACTCAATGTCCTTTGCTAGTGTCTCCCTCCTGTTTTTCTCTGCCTTTGTTTGCTGGGATGACAGAGGACTATATTTGTCAATTTTTTCTTTTCAATCCAAGTTATTTTGATGTTTAATCATTGACTGTCTTCAACTAATATTGCAGGTTTAATTTCGTGTAGATATTTTATAGAATGTGTAGTTATTTTGCATGCTTTGGGGAGATTTGGGAGGGTGTTTAATACACTGTTTCCATTGTCTACAGCTACCAGGAAATTTGTGTGTTTGGGATTCAACAAAAATTTACTCAGGGTTTTGGCTCATCACAGATGCTTTTACTGCCCCACCCATGGAGCATGCATCCATCTCTAAACACAATTATTGTGGCGATTGCTACTTTTCGTGGATGCCTAATATGTATCGGGAAGAGTACTAGCCATATTAAGTTTATGTTTTTATTAACTCCTCAAAATAATCTTGCAAAGGAGATCTTATAATATTCATTTTAACAATAAGTGAACTGAAGCACAGAGTAAGCTAGAAAAATTGCTCAAGCTCACTCAGCTAGCAAACGACAGAGCTGAGACTTAAACTACATCTTTTCTACTCCAATACCTGTGGTATTCAAACTTATTTATCCAATTTTATTCCCCAATAGTCGGTGGGTAGATTTAGGCTGTGGATGAGGCTTTGGGAAAACCTTCATAAAAAAGCTTTTGTCACCTCTGGAAGTCACCATCTCCTTGCCAGTGTGTTGTCTCTCCTAAAAGAGAGCAACCCTACAGATGTGACTCTGTAGCATTCATTATCAAGTGTGGGTCAAAGGAGGGAAACTCTATCATGTAATTGCTGTAAACTTGTGGTCAGCAAAAACACACAGAAAAAAGTGACAAATCAGTTAGTGTATTCTATTTGCCAGTTTAGTTTCATAAGTTTTAAAATTGACTGTCAGTATTTTATTTCAAATATAAACATTTGGATTTGGGTTATAAATCAGCAAGTTATATTGCTCTAAATTTTATGAAATTAGGTTATATATATTATAACAAAAAACATACAAGTTTAATATCTGTTTATTAATTTCTCAGTGATTTTTGGTAGCTTAATACAATCATAAATCTTTAATTATTTTATTATTATTTTAATTATTTTATTAATTTTAATTATTAATGATTTCAGATATCAACAATTATTAATTGGGCAAAATAATTATAGTGTTAATTTGAATTTAACCTTAAGAATGCATGGATACAATCCTAACAAACTAGCATAAGTCAAAATCAACAGAAACAATAAAACTACATAGATATGAGTATATTTGTTTTGGAAATTACTATTTGCCAGCAAGTTAGAGTTGTTCATTTTTAGCTTACTAATCATTTCCAGAAGTTTTTAATTAAACATATTAAGAATTATTTCAAAAACCTCTAGAGTTAGCGCTCTTGTATCTGCTGTCTTCATTAAAATTTTCCATGCAGTCAAAAATGCTGAATCTATAAAAGATACAAAATTATTACTTGTAAACCACTGAGAACCTTTTATAGTATCATTTGGCAATATACAACTCAATCAATTTTATTTTGTTCTCTTTCTACTAATTTAGTAGTAAAATCATAAATTATACCAAGAAAAGTAAACATGGCATATCTTTGTTGCATTATCGGCAATACGATTTGGCAATATCTGACCTACCAATTTTATTTCAATACCTTTCTATGAATTTAGAGGTAAAATCATAAATTATTGCAAAAAAAAGTGTACACGGAATGCCATTATGTTATTGGCAATAGCTTATAACTGTAACTAACATCCATAATTATGGTACATTCATTAAATGAAATGCTATATACGTATTAAACAAAATGAGTTAGATCAACTCATTTTCTGGGGAAAAACTCCAAGAAAAATTTCTGCAGATAGACGGAAGCTTGGTTTGCTCCTAATTGTGTGAAGGAAAGCTGTCTACTGACTGTTAGGGCCATTACTGGAGGAAGAAGAAACTTCATTTGCAGAAAGTTCCTAAAATGTTTGGATGTTTTTATTAATCTAACTCAACATATATTTTAAAACAAAGGTTTTTCAAATCATATATTTAATTTATTTAAAGGTTTTTAAAAACATGTATTTATTTGTTAGTTTGCTTTGTTTATATCTTCCAGATTCAAATTTTTTGCTTTGAAAAACACTAATAGTATAATTATGTTTTGGAAAATGGAGACGACATGGTAATTTGCAAACTTGTAATTATTGAATCCTTTTGTTTTTTGCTCTGCTAGGAAACCCAGGATTTTAAGGGCTGGAGCAGAAGACTTCTTCCATAACTAGTAGTATTGTATCAAGGAAACTCAGATAATTCAAATTCCTAGTAATTTCATTAATAACAGTAGGTTTTCTTTTTTAATTCCTTTATTTGCCTTAATTTTAAGAGCAAATTAGAAAGTTAAGAAAGGATCTGCTGAGCAATTTAAGGAATATATGTGGATGTGTGGACCAAAAATTGTGCTTCAGTTGGTTTGCTGACTTCAAGGTTCAATATGGATTCCAGATGAAAGGACAGGCCATGAGTGTGAGACCAATATTTATGCTCATTAAATGGTCTTGCCATATGTCAAGAGTGACTACTGATAAATAAATAAAAAAGATACCCATAGGAAATCATTACTTTCTTTTGGAGGTATGTGTTATAATGTCCATATCTTCATTTAATTGTTATTTCTTCCTCCATCTGTTCAGCACAGTATTGATTTCTTAAAGTTCTTTTTTATGGTCCTTACCTGTATATTTATTCACATCATAAAGAATATTTATACCAAACAGGACTGTATTCTGCAAATCAGTAAAGTTACTGATGTAGGGGGCCACATCAGTAGCAGCAAGGATTCGTGGTGGCAGGACCTTCTGGAAGTCATGCACTATAAACAAGGTTGTAGGAAAGAGCAATGCAGCTAAATATTCCACAGTTGTATACCAACTTCTCTCGAAGTCTGCTTCTGGTTTAGAATAATACTCATATCTAAAACACAAGTGGAAAAGTGCAAAATTATAATTAGTCACCTCATAATTTTAACTTCACTGCCTTCAGAAAGATTGTTTTGGGACAATAAACTAAATTTCTAATTTCACTGTTCATAAAATAGATTTCATAATGTGATGACTTTAGTCCTTTCCTCAGGAGATGTGAAGATAGCTAATTAAAATTTTGAATCTGAAAAAGATTATCCCATTAATTGTATCTTATTTCTTTGAATTAGATATATTATACTTGAATACCATATCATAACCAGATGTAAGACAATGTCTAAATCATACTCCTTGGCAATGTAGAGATAAATATCAAGAGTCTAAGGTGAAATTTTTGCTGGACTCAGACATCCCTTGTAAAACTGTTCATTTCCTAATGATGGGGGTCCCCAAAACATTAAGCTTCCTAGAGAAGTAGATGTCTGATTTTCTTGTCTAATTTTCTAAAAAAATGGGGGTTTTCTAGTGGAGGAAGTTTCCTAGGGAGCTAAACTCACGCACATATTTGGGGGACAAATCATCACAGCAGAAAAGTTAAGGATACAGTAAATAGTTTTATAACTATATAATTCATGGTTCCTGTCCCAGTCAGCTTTCTAAGCATGTTGACCAACTTGCAGTTTTGCAAACCAACTTGTTCCCCCTGAAACACTGTATACCCTGCACGTCTCACCACATACATTCTCTTTCAAGTCTCATCATAGATATCACCCCCTTCACAAAGTTTCCAGCTCACCTGAGGTGGAATCAACCACTTCCTCCTCCTCTATATTCCCTTCACACCATATCGTCCACATATTTGAAAGTTTGTTCTCCCATTGGACTATATTCTAATATCTAGTGTTTAATTAGGCTATCTAATTTCATTTTGACAGTACATGTGGAGGATCTATTAAAGAAAACCTGAGAACAATATGCTTGCCAATGTTAAGTAAACCATAACATAACCCAGAGTGCACTTGCTGTCCTTTTGAATGCCATGCTTGTGAATGCCATGCTTGTGGGATCCTTCCTGCCCTCGTGCCTGGAAATAGGAAAGTGGGTAGAGTAGGACTATTGATGACAGAAGTGTTTAATTTGGATTCAATGCCCCTTAATACATCACAGTTATCTGTCAAGTAAAGATGAAAGGAAATGTGAATTCACAAGAATTTTGAGCAAGAGTCACAAAGCCCTAGTAATAGTGTATTAAAAAAATTGCAAGGGAATCAGAAATACTAGGAGAGGAGAAAAGAGATTAGGGCACCAGTTAGATATGCAGAGATCACAAAAGCAGAGGTGAAATTCAATAGAAAACTTTTCAAATGCTTCAGTTGAGTGATTTATTGGTCAGTTCATCTGAATCAGATAGAGTGTGATCATTAAAAAAAGATAAAAATACACATTCAATGGCTTGTCTAAATTTAAAACAGATATATATGACCCAGCTAATCTTAGGATCTAGAACCACAAAGTTTTATTTGAGTAAACGTAGTCTACACAGTATTTAGTATTGTCACTCTTAAATAAACACTTCTCAATATACTTTTGCCTAAAGAAAGTAACTGATGAGATTTTAAGGTTGTTTCCCTGTGTATAGTAGATTGCAACCATGGCCCTGATTCTTCGCCACTCCCTGTATTCCCAATATTTTTTTTGTTCCTGTAATCGCATTTTTTTTCTCATATAACTTTCAAGTATCCCATCTTCATACATTGTGTAAAAGGCAGAAATTCCTGTGTCTGGCTCAGTCATGTGATGTGATTTGAACAATACAGTATTAATTAATTATGAAATAGCATAAGCTTGAAATGTTTTTTCACAGTTTGGTTTTTCTCTCTTGCAATTCTGCTATCGCTAAGAAAAACAGCCAGTCTTGCCTGATGGAGAATAAGAGACAAGTGGAGCAGAGTTTCCCCAGTCATTTCTGCTGGGGCTCATCAAAATCAGACAACATGAGAGCCCAGGAAATATCAGCAGAGCTTCCCTGCTAATCCTCAGACCTGTGAGCAAGAAACACTTACAGTGGTATGACACTGAGGTTCAGTGCTTGTTGGTTGTGCTGCTTTCTTTTAACAAAGCTGACTGAAATACAGAGCCACACATCTAATAAATTACACAACCAGGTTTTAAACCCTGGTAATCTGTCATCAAAACCCCTGTTCTTTACTACTGTTCTCTACCACCCTTGGTCATGGTGAAAATAGTTACTTTATATTGAATGTTTCTCATGTGCCAGTAATATGTTGAGAACGATGTGTAGATTTCTTAATTAATCCTCAAAATTACCCTATGTGGCATGTACTATTATTGCTATTTTTAAAAGAAGAAAATGGTACTTATCATTGTTTGGATTCCCAAGTCAAATGGAGTCAGAATTTAAAATTCAGATCTGTGAAACTCCAAAGCAAAAGATCTTAATTTTTACAATATTCATTTATTTCAAAGAACAATAAATAGCTTAGAATATCCCAACATGAATTTGTAAAACTTGACAAACTAGAGACCTCATAAACATGTACATTAACAAATCAGAGGGCACAAAAACAGGCATTTGAAATCTTTCATAATAATAATCATTAAAAGATTTACCTCTCATCAATATAGGGTTTCAGAAGGATTCTAATGGACAAACAAAACACTAGTTGAAAAGATTTAATAGAATCAAGGAAACTAAATTCTAAGCCAGAGAAGAAA
This sequence comes from Galeopterus variegatus, assembly GCF_000696425.1. Taxonomy (NCBI): domain Eukaryota; kingdom Metazoa; phylum Chordata; class Mammalia; order Dermoptera; family Cynocephalidae; genus Galeopterus; species Galeopterus variegatus. The sequence continues at coordinate 443,848 of NW_007727094.1, forward strand.
ACTGAGAAATAATGCTAGTATAGCATTCCCTCAATTTAAAACTGAATAGTACACTCTGGGTGAAGGGAGGTTACTAAAATTAGAGTGATTGAAAGTCTGTTAAAGACACAGTCATACACAAAGATTCCCTCCCAGACTTCGAATAGTTGATGACTACCACTCTGCACGCTAAAAAGGTTAGAGCAGAAGGTCCCTGAACTGGGTACTCTATTCACAGTTGGAGGTGGAGACACCACCTTGAAAACAGGGGATGTAAGGAAATCTAAAATATTGGATATTAAGATCCCCGCCACCCCCGCTCCTTCCTTCCCTCTCTTGACTTTAAGAAAACTAATAGCCCGGTCTTCACTTTTAAAGCAGGTGACTGAAAGTGTCTCTTCTAAAGAACTGGATGTGCTCATGAGAAAAGGCATAAAGTTATTGGCACCATAATATTGATAGTTAAAGGATCACCTAGTTAAACAACCCAACAGGATCACCCTAGAATCGTGTCTGTAGTAGAAAAATTTCACTCAAGCACTCAGATCTTCTAAGAGTTCCTTCTTAAAGACGAGTGGATATCCAGGTATTACGGGCTGAGTATCCCTTATCTGAAATATTTGGGACCAGAAGTCTTTATGATTTTGAATTTTTCCAAGTTTGGAAAATTTGTATTATAAGATACCTTGGGGATGGGACCTAAGTTTAAACACAAAATTTATTTTTGTTTCATATACTCCTTATACACATAGCCTGAAGGTAATTTTACACAATTATTTTTAACAATTTTGTTCATGAAAGAATGTGTGGGGAAATCTGGGTGTGCACGGAAAAGAGATATCACAGCTGAAGTGGGCTGGGAGGGTCTTTTTTCCTTTGGGAATGCTGAATAAACTGTTTGCTGTGTATCGCACTTTGCAACCCATCACTTGAGGTCAGGTATGTAATTTTCCACTTGCGTTGCTATGTCAAGTGCTCAAAAAGTTTCAAATTTTGGAGTATTTTGGATTTGGGGTTTTTGAATTAAGGATGGTCAACCTACATCAGATTTCTGGGGAAAGCCTCTCACGTGGATAAGAGACACCAAAACAAAACAACAATCAGAAAAATAAATAAATAAATAAGAGAAACAGATTACGTACAAAGGATCAGGAATCAGATTGGTTTCAGGCTTCTAAACAACAAAAGTGAAGCTAAGAATTAATTTATAAATGACTTCAAAATTCTAAAAATTATCAGCCTAGATTTCTGTATTCACCTGAAACCTCAGTCAAGAATAATGGTAGAATAACGATATATTTAGGTATGCAAAGTCTTAACCAATTTTACTTATCAATCACTTGTTCAGAATCTACTAGAGGCTGTGGTCTACCAAAAGAAGCACACCAAAAAATAGAAAAATATGAAATATGGACTATGGAAACACAAAAAAACAGGTCTAGAGAATCCTCAGGACAGCAGTAAAGAAAGATCACAGTGTCCTATCTGGCTACCTGGACAGATTAGTGCAGGTAAATGGCTCTGAACCAGGCCTCTATAAGAAGAAGGTATAGATAGAACTCTTGATGTCAATTGGTTTGCCAATTTGGGGTGTATTCGTGTAATATACATGGTATGCTAAGAAAACAAATACCCAAGACAATGATCAACTCTAAGGAGAATAGGTAGTGAGCAAAGGTAAAAATAATCAGTTTAGTACATGCCCAACAAGTGAGTAGTGACTGTAGCCAAGATAATGTAAGCTCTGAACAGCCACATAACGAACATCACCAAACAGCTACCCAGAGAGAGTACCCGTTGGGAGGGTATGTGTGTGAGCTGAAGAAGAGATGAGCAAAACCATAATTTTCCATAGTGGTGATTGAAAGGATATCTAAAATTGAAAATTTAATAAAAAGTGTGACAGGAATATTTTTAGGAAATATCACAGCAGATACATAAATAGTCAGGAACAAGTAGTCATAGTGCTGGTCTCTCTGGATACAGTTGTGTTTTTTGTTTCTGTTTTTTAAAGGAGGGAGAATGTCAAAGTCACTTGATTTTTTTAAACGATTAGCTTGTAAAAAGGTTTATGATATACAGAAAAAATTTTAAAAAGTTACGCTTCTTGAGATTAATGTAAAAAATAAAGAAAAAATAAACAGAAAGAAAGACAGATCTCTAGGGAACTCCTGAAGCTGAACTAACAGCATCTGCAGAAAGACTCTAAGGCCCGTCTCCTCGCTTCACCGACTCCTGGGGCAGAAAGGCGCTGCTGGCACTCACCTGCCCTCTAACCTACGGGAGAGGGCGGGAGAAGAGGTGTGAATGGGCATCTTGTTTAGTTGAGTGATGCATCTGCATCTTCAGGATTTAAAGAATCTTCATAAAAACAAGTGAAATGTATATTATTTCTCTTTCATTTGTTTCTGCTTTATTGTACATTGCAAATGTTCAAGCATATTTTTGCTGTTTAATGCAGCTTTTAAAAATAAGAGAAATCCCTTAGTAGATATTGATCTTTGAAATCTAGTTTGCAGGCCACATACATTACAGGAAGTACAGCATATGGGCTGTGGAGCCGCCAGGAACTTGAATACTAGTTCTGCCATTCATTAGCTGTAAGATTTTAAGCATGTTACTAAACAACTCAGGCACAGATTTATTATCTATTAAAAGGAGTTATTTTAAGTGATGTTACCTGAAATACTTAGAGAAATTTATTTTACTTATTCTTAATATTTGAGTGTTCTTAATTCTTTTTTTAAAAAAATAACAAATGGGAGATTTGTTAAAAATTCATTTAGGAGAAACAATTATTGACACCTAACAGAAAGGTAAAGTAAGATAGAAGTTCAGGAAATAAAATGTTTTAATCAAAACCAATTTTTTTTTATAATTAGTGAAGATGGGGATTCAACTAATAACTAATAAAATGGATGCCTTTAATTTTGTGATTAAAATAGTCATACAAATTGAAATTGCTTTATCAAAAATTTTATGTTGTGTGATTTTGGAGTATTTTTTAAATAAACCTGCCCTGTTAAAAATATGGGTTTTTTCAAAAAATAATTTTATTGCTCCAATGGGAATAAATACAACCTTGATTGTCTAGGTCCATAAGAGAAAAAAATACCCCTACAAAGAAAAAGATCTGCAATCTCCATAAATTTAACTATTTAAAATACTGTCATGTTTCCTATTTCAATGTTGTGATTTTCGATTGATTTACTTTTTTAATATGAACCTGAAAACCCTGTAAATGAAAAATTAGTAATCTATAACAATAATTTGCTAAGAGTCAAAATATTGAGGTTGACCATCCCCACTCAAGATGCTTGTCATATAATCTCATCTCTATTCCCATCATCGGAATAAAAAGAGCAGTTGAGTTATAGCTGTTGTAATGGCTGCAACCCCAAATTATATCACAGACACTGCCAAGGAAAGTAAACTCCTCCATTTCTCAGTATAATACCCAGTTATTGAAGCCATATTAACAAGAAGAGGAGAACATATCCTGTGAATGTGTCAGCCAAACGTTTTACCTTGCTGGATGCTGGAGTTGGTGGGAGAGACAACAGTTGAGTGGAATATGAACTATTCAAACATTCCTGCCTGAATTTACATATCTACTTAAACAATAGCAATGAATCCTACTTTCTTTGTTTGTGCTTTTTGCCCTACCCAGATTTCTACCCCATACCTCACTCTGGGTGTTTGATTTCACCTCCTAGATCATGCCATTCACTTCCAAACCCAAATCATTCTTACAGTTTCACTTCTAGGTGTTATAGTATGTAGAGCAGCTTAATAATCTTTTAGGCTATCTTGTGTGCTAATCCTGACACTAGCTGATTTTTTCCCTAAGTATGTGCCACTATATTATGTGCTTTTTAAATTAAATTAAATTTGGCCTAAAGCTGCCTCCATATATAGCAAACTAACAAAGAATATAAACAAACTACAGCCTAACCCATCTTTGATAACTTCTTTAATAAACAATGTTATGCACCTGATTTGGTGAAACAAAACTTGTATTCAACTGGATGTAAATCCATTGTTAAGTGTGGACTCATGGAGTGCCTGGACAGCCACCTGGCCATTCCTGAGTCCTTAAAGTTTCTATTATTAAAACCTCTACACCTCATAACTCACTACAGAAGAGATAAAATAAATGATTCAAATTATGGAAAAATATTGGTGGGGTGACTCTTCTACAATGGTTTATAACCAACGTTTTGTCTATCAAATCCATAATACTGGTAAGACAATAAAAACTTAGGGGATACATTTCTGGAATCTGCTGAATTATCTGAACACTTACAGATGGATTTTATTCAGTTGCCATCTTCAGTACATGTTTTCTGGTTATACTGAAGCTTTCCCATAAAGGAAGGACAATGCTATTGCAGTGGCTATAGCAATGCCAAGTGGAAATGTGGTGTGAGAGTTGCAGAATAAAACCCCAAGATGACCATGCCTAGTGGCACCATGGGAGCAGGACCACAGTGGAGACCCCAGAATTGTGGAGCTACCAGCATGAAATGCCAGCCTGTGAGAGCTAAAGCATGACCTCAGACCAGGAAAGTCATAGAAGAGGAGCTGCCTAAGGACTTGGGGCCCAACCCCCACGCTAACATATTGAGCGTGGAGTCAAGCGTGATTCATCAGCTGTAAGATTTGATATCTGCCCTGCTGGGTTTTGGACTTGCTTAGGATCTGTTACCCCTTTCTTTTGGCCTATTTTTTCCTTTTGAACAGGAACATGTACCCTATGTTTGTCCCACCCATTGTATATTGGAAATAGATTACTAGTTTTGATTTCATAGATGGGAATTTAAATTTTGAACTTTTAGTTAAAACAAGTTAGACTTTGGGGATGAAATGAATGTATTTGTATGTGAGAAGGACATGAGTTTTCAGAGGCCAGGGGCAGAATGCCTTCGGTTGAATGTTGTGTTAGTCCATTTCTGTTGCTTATAACAAAATACTTGAAACTGAATGAATTATAAAGAAAACAGAATTTATTGCTTACAGTTTCTGAGGCTGGGAAGTCTAAAGTCCACTTGGTGGTGGCAGTAGTGACCCAGGGTCTCACACTGCAAGATGGTGGGGGCAGAGAGAGAAGAGAGAGCAGAGAGACAGAAAGACAGACTCTTCCCTTCTTTAAAAGCCCTCAACCACTCCCCTACCACCATTTTTAATCCATTCACTACTGCACGGTCCTACAATCCAATCACCTCTTCAAGGCTCCACTTTTCAGTTACCATAATAGGATTTTCCACCTTCTTAATAGTCATAATGGGGACCAAGATTCTAATACATAAAACTTGGAGGACACAATTCAAGTTTCAATGAGTTTGGGGGGACATAATTCAATCAACTACAAATGTCCTCCCAAAACTTAATCCCTACCATTAAGGTTGAGGGTGCAGATCCTGCTATGGTAATTGAAAGGTGGGACCTTGAAGAGGTGATTAGATTATAGGGCCATGTTGTAGGGAATGGATTATTAATGGTGGTCAGAGGTGTGGTTGTGAAGACTTTAAAAGAAGAGCACATGGGAAGTTCTCTCTCTCTGCTCCACTACATTCTGCCATATGAGATCCCTGGGCCACTTTTGCCACCACCAACCCCCCCACCAGATGTGTTCCCTGGAGTTTGGACTTCCAAGCCTTCAAAATGGTAAGCAACTAATATTGTTTCTTTATAAATCATCCAGTCTCAGGTATTTATGTTATAAGCAAAAGAAACAAACTAATACGCGAGCTAAAGTTGTTTTAAATAACAGAAGTGCTTTGAACTACCTGTTGACTAAACAGTGGGGAATGTGTGCACTAGCTAACACCTCTGCTGTACTTGGGTAAATACATAAATACATCTAGTATGATTAAAACTCAACTTCAAGAAATCAACAAATAAACTACTTGGTTAAAACAAGTAGATGCTTATTCTAGCTCATTTTTGATATATTTGGTTTTGGTTGGTTCAATTTGTGTTAAGGAGCATAATTCTGTCTCTTAATTTTGCCCTCTTAATAACTATCATGATAGTCTCCCTAGTGTGCCATATCCTCTTAAGAGTCTTAAGTGCTCTTATAAAGCCATCTATTATATGTCAAATGGCTTGACAAAAGTTAGAATAATCAAAACACAAAGAAAACATAATGAATCAATCAACTGACTTCACATTGTAAATTGTTAATTCCATACTGAGGCAAAAATAGTCCATTCTGAAGGTGAAAGAGAGTGGTGTCAATGCCCAAGATTTTGGTCCCTCTCCCAACATTAAGAGGTAGACTAAAAAGGGGAATTGTTAAATTAAGTTTGGCATAAAGCTGCCTCTATACATAGCAAACTGCAAAGTAACTTAGTATGTGCTAAGGTTTGAATGTCTCCATTCAAGCTCATTTTGGAACTTTACCCTCAATATGGTGGTGAAAAGTGGTACCTATAAGAGGTGATTAGATCACAGGGACTATGCCCTTGTGAACAGATTGATCCATTCATGGAGTGATGGGTTGATGGTTTAATAGGTTGTTGGGGAGTGTGATTTGGGTGGCTTTATAGGGAGAGCAAGTGGGAAGGTTAGCTCTCTTGCTCTTGCCATTGCTTGCCATGTGACAACCTGTGTCACCATGGGACTCTGTAGAAAGTGGAAGGCCCTCACCAGATGTGACCCTTGATGGTACATTCCCCAGCCTCCAAAACTGTAAGAAATAAATTTTATTTCTTTATGAATTACCTAGTTTCAGATATTCCATTATAAGCAACAGAAAACAGATGAATACAACATGTAAACAAACTGCAACCTAACCTAAGAATATATTCCTGTAACAAGTAGCTGAGTCTCAGCAATCACAGCAGCCGAGTTCCATCCAATCACAGGCTGTCAACTGATCAGACCACATCCACATAAGGCAAATGCCTTATCACACTATGCCCAAATGAGGCAAATGCTGAGCTGTTTCTATATGTCACTGCCTTTTTCTTTCTGTAATTATTGCCTGCCCACATGCCTGAATGGATCTCTGACTTTCTACTGGTTCAGGCTGCTGCCAACTCAGGAATCACATTGCCCTAATAAACTCTGCTAAATTTAATTTGTCTAAAGATTTTCATTTCACAGCATCTATAATCAAAATAATAAAGATCACCCACATATTTGTACTCTATTGTGTTTTCTACAATTAGAGATATCTGTTGCATATTGTTTGTTGGCTTGTTTTTTCATGCAAGACTTTTTTTCTCATATTTTTATCCCCTCTTTACAAAACACTTTAAAATTGATCATGCTAAAATATTCACACCTCATGACTATAATCCCCAATGGTTAAATTTATTACTTAAATTAAGATTGGAAAGCACTCTAGAAGAAGACAAAAATGTATAAATAACACCAGAAATCACTTAGCATATTAAATAGAGATGACTTTGGATCCATTCTTACCTATCTTCAAACTTTTTGACAGCATCTTCCAGGCTTGAGGTATGTGCAGCCCATAAGTACTTCAATATATTATCAAAGTTACAAAAAGGTGACTGTAAATACTAAAGTAAAGGGGAGAAACCAATTATATTTGATCAACTGTAACAATTTCTTTCCCTGAATTTCAGTCCTGTTCAAATATATAATTGGGCAATATTCTATGTGAAAAGAGAATTTTGCTTCTAAAAATTAGTATGTGTAAAACCTTAATGCCTAACGCTCTGTTAATGGCACAAAAAGTATTCATTACTTTTAATAATAACACATGCATCTAGAAGAAACTAACTTCAAATATCTTCAAAGAGTTCATATTTTATACTAGACAGGAGGCGTTTATTTTTTGTCTTTTTTTTTTTTACTAACATTGTTAAAATTACCATAAAATCTTAAGAGTAAGAAGAAAAAAAGCTTGTTTCATTGTTTAATTGAAGTAATACAATAATAATCTAAAGAAGAAGTAAATCTATTTTTTGTCATTGAATTTAGTCCATGCCTATATTTAACCAATGTGTTTTATTTTTGGTCATCAAATATTTGATTTTGAACAACACACAATTGCTAAGTTCTATTCATATGTGATCATTTATTGATTTAATTGAAATAAGTTGATTAACTGTTCTAAAACCAACTTTATAATGACATTTCTCTCAAGATTCCACACTTGACCTGAAGTTTCAATTAACTAGAATATCCTGCTCACCATTCAGCAGAATATCCTTTATGTTTAGCATTTGTGTAAAATTAATTTGAAGTGAGAATATTGCATATATTTTCTGTTAATGCTGTATTGGGGCAGTGTGTATTAATGACACATACCCTATTACAACATATGTTATTAATATATTTTGCATAAATTTATGTTTTCTACTAAAAAAAAAGTACAATGCACAAAAAATCCTAGACAAAAAGCATTGTACATCCTAGACAAAAAGAAATTCTCTTGCCATCTTGTGAGAGTATAAACTATAAAACTTAAAGAAAGTACCTGGTAAAAGGCATTCCACTTGCTCATTGTCTCAGGGAATGATGAATGACAGGTAGAAACATCATAACAAAACTCCATCTGATCTTTGGGTGGGGGTAAAAGCACAACTTGGTCTGATGATATCCCCATTATGCCAGAATCAACAGCAGCAAGGAAGGGCAATGCACTCAGAAAATAATTCATATCTGTAAGAACAAAAGACTTATTACTACCACAAGAACTTAACAAATGTCAAAGAGGACATTTTTGAGGAAGCCATAAGTCATTACGGAAATGTGATAAAAGAAGAAAAAAAATATTGAACAAAAATCTCCTTAGTGATCATAATTATAACTTTAATGTGCTTCTTTTAATAACACTATAATCATGAATATATATTGGTTAAAAAACATGACTATAATATTTTAAAACAAAAAGTAATTTAAATGGATTTGGTAATATTTATTTTTTGAAGCATGAAGTAAAAAAGGAAAAAGCTATCGATTTGTCCACAGAATGGCACAAAACCACTGAGGTTTTATTGTGAGTTGAATTTTTTTCTAAAATATTTTAACATAATTCTAGCTTTGATATATTGGTATTTTCTATTTTATATATGTTTCATTTGTAACTATGATATCACTAAGTCCTTGCTATCCTATGTCTCTAAAGCAAAACTTTTCAATAAATTTTGGCAATAGATCATTGAAAAATCTGATTTACAATCAAATAAGACTTTAAAATTTCTACCTCCAGATAACCGATTATAGCAAATTTAGAGATTTTCATTTAGTTGAATGTTATGTTTATACTGATTTCCACTGGAAATCATTGATGCAGAATAATTTTCATTATAGACATGCATTTGTGAATGCAATCCTACACCTCAGAAATGTAGGCTGATACTCCCAGCTACTAAGCCAGTCTGAGAATAACAAACTCTGATTTCTATATCTGTGGCTTCAACTATTTGTGAAACTTTGAAATGAAGGACTTATAACACGTAACAAGAAAAACACATCAGGGTACACATGACCTGTGTGACCCTGAGAAAGTGAAATTTAATATGGTCTTCTTTTTAATTATTGGGAAATAGCCCTAAGGAATTGTTGTGTAAATTAGTTTTATTACTAAAACATAAAGTTAAATTAAAAAATTATAAAATACCTTGTGGTTATTTTAGCATTAAGTATATGACTAAAGTCTTAGATTACTGATTAATATATTGAATTGTAGCAGGTATTAATCTCTGACATATTTATAGATTTTAATATTAAACACATCTGGTCTGAGCAAAATGAAAATGCGCCATTTTCCTCGGGCCTTCACTTCTCAACCTTTCACATTCTGGAGACTCTCTGTCACTAGTGGGGCCTCCCACTTCACTGTCAGTGCTGCTCCCTAACAGGTCATTGCCCTTTGCAGTTCCTTGCATCTCTTTCCGTGAAAAGCTGAATATGTCCTAAGGAATCATTATTGACATTGTGGCTGTTAAATCCTATAATGTGACATAAAGTCCACAGGTATATGGTGACATAGATTCCTTCTTAAAAAGGAACAGGACTGGGTTTTGTTTTGTTTTTTGTTTGTTTCTGTCCCTAAGTTTGTAGGTTGAATGCTTTCTCTGGGGAAAGGTTAATATCTATTTTGCTTTTTAAGTGAACCTACCAGCCCACCAACTGTCCACAGAGACGCACAGATCACCTCCAGGTTTGTAGCCACAGTTTGTCTTTTGGCTGGGATCAGCTAATCTGCCTAGAAGAGAGAGGACACACAGTTGTATTTATTATGTGCATTTTGTAACTGGTTATAATGATCACTTAAGTACATTTTGTTTGTAGATGCACAAATATCTATTTCTGAATGACTTGTATTTGTATATCCATCCCTCTTTATCTTTTATTTTCCATCACTCAACCTATTCCTTTTCTTTTTTTGAACACCATCACAATTTTATACTTTTGAATTATAGATTTTAAATATTCCTGCTTATATTATATTCACTCTTGTACTTCTTTCACAACCTCCTGCTCAAAGTTATGAGAGCAGTATTAAAAGAGATTAAAAGAGGTGGTCTAGAGTCAAACCAAATCCCTGCTACATCATTCACTAGTTTGACTTTGTCTAAATAAATTAACCTCTTATGCCTTAGTTTGCTCATCTATAAAATGAGAATAATAATATTAACTACATTGTTGTTGCATGAAGTGAGAAAAAACATCAAAAGTTTTTATCTGTAATATATATTACATAAATATTAGAAAATAATTTTTCTTTTCTTTGCCAAATGAAATTGCTATTTTCTTATCTCTCTCTCAGTAATTTCTTTTTTTTTTTTTTTTTTTTTTTGTCTTTTTTCGTGACTGGCAACGGATCGCAACCCTCAGTGTCGCGCCCGTACCGGACCGGGACCGGCAACGGAATCGCAACCCTCGGTGTTGCCCCCGCACCTCGCTCAGCCAGTGAGCGGCCGGTCTGTATGTGGGATCCGAACCCTCGGCGGGAGCGCCGCCGCACTTCCCAAGCAGCACACTGTAGCAGTGCGCCACTGGGCCGGCCCACTCTCAGTAATTTCTTTATTGGCTGTGTTACAGTGTGGGGCTGGCAACAGGCACCACTCTTTCTTATGAGCTTCTGTCAGCCAGAACAAAAATATCTTTTGATTCATTAATATTTTACCCCAAAACATATACTTTGTCTATACACTGTAAGTTAACTTATTTCCAAGAGGAAGCAATAATTTGCAGAGAAAGATCCTCATGAACAAGATGCTGCTCCTTTATATACCTCATATCTATGATCAGGTAATCATAATTAGAACTTTGAGAAATTCAAACTAGTTTATCACCTTTTGTTTATAATGTATATCCCCTTCACTGTTCTCTTCATCTCATTGCTTAGAAAGGAAATTGGTACTTACTAGGAGTTCAATAAATATTTATAAAATGCTCAATAGATTAAATGTGATGCCTTTTTGTGGTTGGTAACTATGCCATATGCCTCACTGAAGTTCCTAGTAGATACAGACAACCCATAAAAAAAGGATATGTAGAGAAGGAGAAATAGAAGTAGAAAAGTAATGATCATTAAAGGAAAAGAGGGAAAGAAAAAGAAACAATTTTCAAAAACATGATATGGTATGTACAGAATTTCATTTTCCAAATGCTTTATAGTTAGAAGCATAGATCATTAGAATGGAAAAAAGAGTCATTCCTACCTGAACTATATTGCCAGCCATACTGCAGAGGCAATCCCCATAAAACATTTAGTTCATTTTCTGGTGCCAATTTTGCAAAATATCCAGCCGTCTGGTTCAATAAGATTTTATATATCCCCATTCTCTCAAGGTAATTCCAGGGGTTAATGATGTACTTTCCATTTTCCACACTGTAGTCAGCAAACTGACCAGGGCTCTCCTCCCACAAAGGGGGATATAGATCTGAGAAATTGGAAGCTTCTGCTAAAGAAGCAAAAAAACAACCAACTATTACACAAGCCCAGGAAGGAAGGAAAGCCATCATGCCAAAGCGGAGGATTGTGTCAGGGCTTTTATTGGGCAGAGGATTGTGTCAGGGCTTTTATTGGGCAGAGGATTGTGTCAGGGCTTTTATTGCAGAATGAAGGAAGAAGTCATGATGTTTTCTTAGATCATAGCCTATTAACACTTTCCATTCTTTTCCACAGATAGGGTGAAAATGTAGAGGAAATTGGTATATTAGCTTACACCCAACATACTAGAATTTTGCAACTTTTTTAGTGTCAGAACAATATGTCAGAACTTAAATACAAGGTTAGGCTTGCCTATAATATATTGGATAAAATTATTTTTCAATAAAAACCTTCCAGAAGTTCCCCAGTCTATACTGAGATTACAAAATATATCACAAATGACATTAGAATGCTTCCCTCTTGTAAAAATACTTTAACATATGTAATAAGAAATATTAAATAATTGAAGATGGAAATACTAGGATTTGTAATAATGTTCAAAGGTGTACTAAAAATATGTGTGATCTAATTATAAGTTTTTGCTTTAAGAAAGAAGCTTAAAGTATATCCAAATAGAGAAAGTCAGGGTGTTGGAAAATAACTGCTAGTTAATTCCTCATTTCCATTCCCCATTCTTTATCAGTAAAAGAACCTTAGAATTTAACCAGGAATATGGTCTCCCAGAATTAAGACTCAATTTCCAGTGTCCCTTGCACAAGGAATCTTGTGACTACTTGTTTACCACAGAGACATAAACAGAAATGGTGTCTACAACTTCTGAGATATGTCCTTAAATGAGAGATACATGCTGTTTTCTCTTCCCTTCCTCTGTGCTGGGGCTTGGATTACAGATGTGATAGCTGAAATTCAATCTTTGACCCTTAAGCACAAGGCGCTATTTGATAGACTGCAGAATGCAAAGCTAGGTGTTGCCTGAGTCCTGGAGGACGGTGGAGTCATGAAATGTCCCTGAATTCCCACATCAGAATTTTACCTGACAGAGAAACATCTTGCTCTCCTGTTTCAACGACTGTTATTTGGGTTCCATTCACCAATAGTCAAAATGCTTACCTTATTAATAGACAGTGTATCTGAAAACTCCAGTTGTTAACATAATTAGAACCATATGTTTCATAGTAGGTCAAGGTCATAAAGGTCACTCCTGTCATGATCCAGAATAAATATCCCTCAGCATAATACTACTCCTTATTTCTGTCGTATTATTTACCCAATAGCTGCTTGATCATTAACTATTCAATTTTCCAGATGTATGAATATAAAATAAATTGGTGGAAATTGCTGTTAAGTTTTGAATCAATAACACAAGCATTTTGGATATTAAAAAATACATTCTATCTTTATAAATAATAAATACATAAATGTGTACTAAAAGATGTGTTTCTCTAAAATCAAATGCCAGGAGAAACTTTGAGAGCATCCCATTTAGTATCAGAAATAAGATAAAAATGACCACTACCATTATAATCCTTCAACTTGTAAAGTTATTAAAGATAAAAAAAAATTAGAGATACAAAATTTACAGTGAGGAAGTGATAATATGATTTTTGCAGATGATGTGAAAATATTCAGAAAATATGAGTGAATGAACAGGAAAGGTAACTACAAAGAAAAATTTAGTAGAGTGGCTAGGAACTAAATTCATATACATAAGTCAATAGCTTTTATATATAAAGGCAATTAGGAAATATAATGAATGAAAATATAATGGAAGAAAAGTACCCATTTATAATATCAATAAAAGTGCCAACATATTTGGGAATAAATGTAATTGTGTTATATCCATATGGAAAAAAATCTTGAACAATACCAATAAAATTGAACAATTTAAAAGTCTTACCATTTTAATCTACGAATTTACACTGTAAGAATGAGAGTGATTAACAGGGTTTTTAGAAGTACAACAGCTGAAACTAAAGTTTGCCTAATTTTATATATTATTTATTTTAATAATTAGGTAAAATAAGAAATCTTCAGTAACACATTATAGTTATTGAAACAATGTGACCAGGAACATGTAAAAAAGACAGATCGTTGGACTGTTCAAGAAAGGTTTTTTAAAAAGAAACCAAATACAAATGAGAATTTAATGAAGAATTATACTGAAATGAGATCTAGACACTGTTTATTTGTCTATTGTTGGGATAGTTATTGGAATTCCCATACACAGTGGAAAAAATGAGTACATCTTGATGTAAAAATATTTGATGAAGATAAAAAATAAATAATACTTAAAAAAATTTTTTCAATTCCTTGCTCAATCCAGTGTTGTGAAGTGTTTCCTATATGCTTCTCTTCCAGTAGTTTCATAATTCCAGGTTTTATACTTATCTTTAATGCATTTTGAGTTGATTTTTGTATATGGTGAGAGGTAGGAGTCTAGCCTCATTCTTCTACATGTGGATGTCCAATTTTCCTAGCACCATTTATTGAAGAGAATGTCTTCTCCCCAAGGTGTATTCATGGCACCTTTGTTAAAAATCAGTTAGTTGCAGGTGAACTTATTTCTGGGCTCTCTATTCTGTTCCTTTGGTCCATGTGTCTGTTTTTATGCCAGCACCATGCTGTTTTGGTTACTATAGCTTTGTAGTATAATTTGAAGTCAGGTAGTGTAATGCCTCCTGCTTTGTCCTTTTTGCTTACGATTGCTGTATTAGTCCATTTACCTTGCTTATAACAGAAATACCTGGAACTGTGTGATTTATAAGAAAACAAAAATTTATTGCTTATGGTTTCAGAAGCTAGGAAGTCCAAAGTCCAGAGGACACATCTGGTGAGTCTTCTTTGGGGTGGCTTTGTAGCAATGCAGGGCTCTCAAGTGGCAGAAAATGGTGGAACAGAGAGAGACTCTCATGTGCTCTCCTTTAAAAGCCCTCAGAACCATGCTCATGACCACCATTATCAATCTATTCACTACGTTGTGGTCCTATAATCTTATCCCTCTTCAAGGCTCTACCTTTCAACTACCATAATAGAATTTTCCACCCTCCCAGCAGTTACAGTGGGCCAAGTTTCCCATATCTGGAAATTTGGGGGACACAATTTAAGCTTCAATGAGTTTAGGGGGGACATGCCCAGCAGGTATATGAAAAATGCTGAAAATCACTAATTATCAGGAAAATGCAAATCAGAACCACAATGAGATACCACCTCACTTCAGTTAGAATGGCTATTATCAAAAAGACAAAAGAAAACAAAGTTGGTGAGGATTTGAAGGGGAAAAGGGAACTCATATGTTGGTGGGAATTAGTACAATCATTATGGAAAACTGTATGAAGGTTCCTCAAAAATTAAAAATAGAACTATCATATGACCCAGCAATCCCACTATCAGATATATAACTTAAGCCAATTTTGTTATTGTGCAGAATTTGTTACTTCCTGGTGAACCTAATATGAGCAGACACTCTAATCATGTCTTTTAACATTTCTGTGTCTCATTTTCCTAAACTGTAATATAGAAATAGTGTTACACTGCCTATATCCACTAATTATGACTTCATTTCTAGTTGTTTGGAGTTTGTAATATTTGGGTAGATAGCGTGATTAGATATTGGATAAAAAATATGTGTTGGAGACACACATATAAAAATAATTACTCAAACTCCAAAACATCAATGCAAAATGAATACTAATATCCTAATTTATGAATAAGAAAACTGAGGCTTATCAAGGTCAAGGGACTTACCCAAAGTCATACAGGTTTCAGATGTGAAAGGCTAATTTTGATTTCAGGTCTGCCTGATGTCAAAGCCAGGACTAGTGTAGGCTATGTGTATTGTGGTGCTACAAAATAATGATGCAAATAATATTACAGGGAAATTTAAACTTATTTAAGGGAAGAAATTGTGTTTAAAAATTCAGCATTTTATGCATTTCAAGACATCTTATTTCTTTGTCTAGAATGCTGATTGCAAGTATATCACTTCAGATGGCCATAATGTTGAAACTTCCAGGAAATTAAAGACAGGAGATCTGTAATCTCATCTTAACCTTGTCACAAGCAATTTGAACTTGGGGATTCTCTAAATTTGCTTTCTATAGAAGAATAATAAGACTAGTCTTTCCTATTACACAGAGGGATTGGGAAACCTAAATGAGAAGATGTAGACAAAAGGAGTGAAAGAGTATGAAACAATGCAAAAATTAAAAGCAAAACCATTTTTATTAGAATTGAACAAACACTCTGGGATATGTTTGATCCACTTCCATATTCACTTAAATATATGCTTCTACTTATAAATGATTTGGTTATATTCTTGAATATAACTGGCTGACACTTAAGAAGCAGTATATCTTATAATTAATTTTTTTGTTATATTAGATATATTTATACAAGCATTTTATCATATCAGGATAATTATACTTTTCCTGATTAAATATTTTATGGGTGTGCTTTTTTTTCTTAAATTGATTTTTTGTTTATTCCAGTGTAAAAAAAATTTTTGCTCTCCCCTATGGTATGAAATATACAAGGGAATAAAAGAAAAGAAAAACCACTAAAATGGCATCTTCATTGGAACAAGGATATGGATATACTTGCAAATTACAGAGTATAAAACATATTTATCACAGTATAAAATACACATGAAGACAAAGATATATGCGGAATTCTGCCGGGGACCAGCCCCAGCACAAAGATTGTAGGGTCCTCACTGATAAACCCTATTGAAGCATGCATACACTTTTTATACTTTTTCTTGGAGGCAACATAATCATTGAAATAATCATTGAACAATATCATAATATTTTTTATGAGTGACAAATATTCCAAGAAAAATGACATTACAGTTTGTTCCCAGAAGAAACAATTACAATGTTCTTTTCTTTGAGTAAAATAAAACGTTTACAAGAAACCCACTGGTCTTAGATAATTATTAACTATTACATTGAATTCAGCTAACTCTACATTACATTGAACTTTGTATGACCTAATCTAAACTTGTACCTTAATCAAAGGATGGAATCAGGAAGTTAAAATCCCCCTCACCAATACTTTTTCATTGTTAAAACATTTTGTTAAATAAAATAAGATTTTCTTATCTACTATATCCTATACTGTGTTAAGTCTCATGAAAATATTCTAAAACTTAACCTGAATCTATATTTCCAAGGAGAAAAGAAAGTTTATGTTTGACTCTTTGAAGCAAGCAGGTTAGCCATAATAGTAGTTATGTTGCCTAGCAACTTTTGAGTAAATTTTCAATAACAGCTCCATTATGTTCACTAATAGCATTAAAATCAATCCTTCCAGGAGGCAGACAAGGTAAATGTTCACATAAGCTCATTGTCCCCTTCTGGTCCTAGCTGCCACAAACCATTTTCAAAGAACCCATGACTATAACTCCCAGGTGGGTCACTAATATTATTAAGCACTCTGGTATGATTCTCAATCTCACTCCCAATCCCCCCAGAGTGATAATTATGAAGCAGTAAAGAATAGAATATAATAAAACAAAGCAAGCACACAGGGCTCTAAAAAATGAGGGTGGAATGGTGGGACCTCCTCCCACGATGAGGCCTTGCAAACATCGTGCCAAGTCAGAGGATCCTTGTCAAACTCTGGCTTCTTGGATTTGGTGCGCCCCCGCAGAATTCCTTGATGTGGTACAAGTAAAGCCTAACTTCTTGTCAGGTTTAGAGTCACAAATGTGATATATAACTAGAGATCCTATTAAAAATAACATGTGACTCTGATTTTCTGTAGCCTTTTCTCTTAATGGAGGACACTGTCAGATGTGAAGCTAGATAAAGGAGAAAAGAAAAGGGGAAGTCACCAGATCATAAAACTGAGAGCTGATCAGGTGAGTTTTACTGTGTACTCTCCCAAATACCCAGATCCAGTCAATTATCCAGACAAAATCTTAAACATCTGTATTCAGACAATAGAGGAGGCACATGGCTGAGGAAAAAATAAGTACAGATTTGGTAGGGATTTATTATGGGAATGATGCTTAATCAAGGCTTTCTTAGCTCATTTTTCCTCTGTTCTTTTTTCATCTCCTTTTAAACTGGCCCCATTCAAGATAAGCACAGTCTTAAGAAATAGCTATGGGACATAATAAAAATTGGAAAACATAAATTAATAAAAATTTAAAATCTTTAAAAGATTAAAATGGAGAAAGTAATATAATCAAAATGTAAACAACCTATATCACACGAGAAATTGTGCAAGGAGGCAGAAAAAGTTCAGAAAAATAATCATGTATAATCTCAGAAGTTATAGACACCAAAAGGTAACTAAGGTAAAGTGTTCAAAGCACATAAAGAAAAAAATATAAGACATTAGAAAAGACGATAAATAGACTTGAGGAACTCTAGAGATGAAGAAAAATAAAATAGTTACAGGAAACAACAATAATAAGAAGTACGAATTTAAATAGTGTCAGGTACTTGATATTCTGTCTTGAGGAAGTAATTAAAAATGAAATAGGAAAGAATAAAGATAGGAAATAGAAACATGACAATGATTAAGGAAATGATATACAAGGAAAGAAAAAAACCAGTACACATAATGTTCTTTCTTATCTGAAGAAGAATAAGCAAAGAATGAATAAAAACTTCTAAGAAAATTTCTTGAAAATAAGAATGTTTTGAATTGGCAGCGCAAAATGTCACTGGGCCGGCCCGGTGGCACACTGGATAGTGCGCTGCTTGGGAAGCGCAGCAGCGCTCCCGCCCGAGGGTTCGGATCCCACATACAGACCGGTTCCCGCTCACTGGCTGAGCGAGGTGCGGGAGCAACACCGAGGGTTGCGATCCCGTAGCCGGTCCCGGTCCGGTACGGGGGCAACACTGAGGGTTGCGATCCGTTGCCGGACACGGAAAAAAGACAAAAGCCAAAAAAAAAAAAAAAAAATGTCACTGAATAACCTACACTGAACCATATCCTGGTAACATTACTGACTATGATAGATGAAGATGGATGTAAATGGAATCCAAGCACAGTGAACAAGTCACAAAGACAGAACAAACAGTGTTCATTCACAGCATTACTCAATGACAGAAAAGAGTGGAGCAATTTCTGCAGAGATCACAGAGAAAATAGGTATCTCCTAAGACTTTTGTTAAAATAATAGCAATCCTCAAAAATTTCCAGAAAATGCACATCATGTTCAAAGGATCATAAATAAGAAACCCATTGAACTCTTCAGGTAAAATACTAGGAGGTAGAGGAAAATAAAG
>NW_007727094.1:463008-465325 GCF_000696425.1 Galeopterus variegatus
AAAAAACAAAAAAAAAAAAAAAAAAAAAATGTCACTGAATAACCTACACTGAACCATATCCTGGTAACATTACTGACTATGATAGATGAAGATGGATGTAAATGGAATCCAAGCACAGTGAACAAGTCACAAAGACAGAACAAACAGTGTTCATTCACAGCATTACTCAATGACAGAAAAGAGTGGAGCAATTTCTGCAGAGATCACAGAGAAAATAGGTATCTCCTAAGACTTTTGTTAAAATAATAGCAATCCTCAAAAATTTCCAGAAAATGCACATCATGTTCAAAGGATCATAAATAAGAAACCCATTGAACTCTTCAGGTAAAATACTAGGAGGTAGAGGAAAATAAAGTGGCATCTATAAAAGCCTGAGGAGCTAGAATTGAATACCCAGCCAAACTGTCAAATGCAAGGATGAAATATAAATAGTTTTGGCATGCAAGTTCTCAAAAAATTCTCTTCTTCCGAAACATCCACTGGGAGCTCCTGGAATATGTGTTCTGACAAATGAAGGGAGCAAATGGAGAAAGACAAAAACATTGAGTTTGAGAAACAGAGGATGTGAAACAGATTAGAGTCAAGGAAGGAAGATAGATCTAAGGAGCAATCATCGAATTTTGGAGCATGAGGATGGAGGGTTCCAGAAAAGGTACTTTCAAAAATATCAAATAAAACATATATTACCTTATGACTCTGATGATATTGGAAGAAATTTTAGAGTTTTATGAAAGTTTGTGGGTGATTTGTGTTCAATATAGAGAAAACTAATAAAATAGAGGGAAATTAAGTAATTGTTAAAAATAGAAGAAAACAGTTACATAAGAAAGAAGTATATTATGACTATATTATGTGGGTCAGGAGTAAATAACATTTACATCATCATAATAATAATTTAACAATGAATATTATTTTACCAAAATTTTTAGTTTAAAATTCTAGTAATATTGGATGAAGAGAAATGCATGTGGGGATTGGGGAGATGGGAGATTAGGGGGTTGGAGGTGTGGGGTCATGTGTACTACCTTGTAGAAGCATTTTAAATTTTCTGAAGTGTAAAGTTCAGAGATAGCATCTAAAATAAAAAACAAATAACAATATATCAGTACAAGAAAAACATCAAGAAATATAAAAGTGTATGTATATGTATACACATTTGCACATGTGCATACCTCTACATTATTTTGATTAAAAATTAAATCAATAAAAAATCTGACTCAAAATAAGAGATACAAGAAAGTAGCTGCTAGGGATATAGGATGAAGGAGTTTGTTCACATTTTAAATGAGGCATTTAAAATTATTTAAATATTTTTTAAAAGCAGCTCATATCTTCACATCCTCAAATTTTTGTTCTCTATTTCTACACTTCAGTAAGAATACATACATACCAATATTTTATTTTTTAATTTTAATTTTAATTTTTTATTGATTATACATATTCATGGAGCACAGAGCTGCATTAGCACCTGTGTCCTGGATGTGATGATCAGATCAATACTATCAACACGCCCATCACTTCAAATTGCAATTGTTCCCTGAGTCTGCCACCCAAATTTTCCCCAAACCCCCTTCCTTCCCCCTACCAACCCCCAGCAACCCTATGTCTGTTTTCTTCCTCTGCAAATCCAACACACTACTGTGGCCTCTATTTCTTTCCTTCTTTCTCTCTTAGCTCCCACTTATGAGTGAGGACATGCAGTATTTTTCCCTCTGTGCCTGGCTTATTTCACAACATAATTTTCTACAAGCTCATCCGTGTTGCTGTGAATGGCAGATTTTCGTTCTTTTTTATGGCTGAGTAGTATACCATTGTGTATATATTCCACATTTTCCTTATCCAGTCATCCATCAATGAATATTTAGATTGGTTCCGTATTTTGGCTATTGTAAATAGAGCTGCATATGGGAGTGCATGTATCCCTTAGATGTGATGATTTCCATTCCTTTAGGTAAATACCTAGAAGTGGGATTACTGGATCATATGGTAGATGTATCTGTAGTAGTTTGAGAAATATCCACACTGTTTTCCATAGTGGCTGTACTAATTTACAGTCCCAATAGTGTGAAAGAGTTTTCCTTTCTCCACATCCTCTGATCCTCACCAGCATTTGTTATTCTCAGTCTTTTTGATTATAGCCAGTCTAACTGGCGTGAGATGATATCTCAGTGTGGTTTTGATTTGCATTTCCTTGATGGTTAGTGATATTCAGCACTTTTTCAAGTACTTATTGGCCATTTGCATGCCTTCCCTTGGTTAAGGTCTACTCAGCTCTTTGTCGATTTTTTTTTTTTTTTTTTTTTTTTTTTTTTTTTTT
>NW_007727094.1:466244-479807 GCF_000696425.1 Galeopterus variegatus
CTTTTTCAAGTACTTATTGGCCATTTGCATGCCTTCCCTTGGTTAAGGTCTACTCAGCTCTTTGTCGATTTTTTTTTTTTTGTTTTTTTACTGTGTAGTTATATGAATTCCTTGTATATTCTGGATATTAATACCTTGTCAGATGTATAGTTTGCAAATATTTTCTCCCATTCTGTAGGTTGTCTTTTCACTCTGTTGATTGTTTCCTTTGCTTTGCAGAAGTTTTTAGTTTGATACAATCCCTTTATTTTTTTATTTTGTTGCTTATGCTTTAGGGTCTTTTATTCATAAAGTCTTTGCCCAGTCCTACTTCCAGAAGTGTTTCCCTTATGTTTTTTTTTTAGTGGTTTTATAGTTTCAGGAATTTTGAGTTGATTTTTGTATATGGCGAGAGGTACAGGTCTAGTTTCATTCTTCTGCTTAAGGATATCCAATTTTCCCAGCAACATTTAGGGAAGAGGAAGTCTTTTCCTCAATGTATATTCTTGTTGCCTTTGTCTAGAACAGTGAGCTTTAAGTATATGGGTTGTTTCTGGGTTCTGTATTGTGTTCCATTGGTCCAAGTATCTATTTCTAAGCCAGTACCATGCTGTTTTGGTTACTGTGGCTTTGCAGTATAATTTGAAGTCAAGGAGCATTATGCCTCCAGCTTTATTTATTATTTTACTCAGGATTGCTTTGACTACTTGGGGTCATATGTGGGTAGCAGGGACATTTTCTCAGTGTTGATTCTTCAAATCCAAGAGTATGGAATGTCTTTCCATCTTTTTGTGTCTTTCTTAATTTCTTTCAATAGTGATTTGTAGTTCTCTTTGTAGAAATCTTTTACTTCCTTGGTTAAGTTGATTCCAAGGAATTTTATTTTTTTGGTGACTATTGTAAATGGGCTTACTTTCTTGATTTCTTTTTCTGTTACTTCATTATTGGAGAGTAAAAACACTACTGATTTTGGGGTGTTGAATTTTTAACCTGCAACATATCTGAAATTGTTAATCAGCTCTAAGAGTTTTTTGGTAGAGTCCAGGTTTTTCTCTATATAGGATCATGTTACCTGCAAACAGGGACAGTTTGACTTCGTCTTTTCCAATCTGGATGCCCTTTATTTCTTTTTCTTGCCTGATTGCTCTGGCTAGTACTATGCCCTTTATTTCTTTTTCTTGCCTGATTGCTCTGGCTAGTACTTCCAATACTATGTTAAACAGGAGTGGTGAGAGCGGCAGTCCTTGTCTTGTTCCTGTTTTAAAGGAACAGCTTTCAGCTTTTCCCCATTCAGGATGATATTGTGGTGGGTTTGTCATATATGGCTTTTACTGTGTTAGGATATTTTTCTTCATCTAATTTGCTGAGAGTCTTTATCATGAAGGGATGTCGAATTTTGTCAAATTATTTTTTTACCTCTATTGGGATAATCATATGGTTTTTGTCCTTTATTTTTTGATGTGCTGTATCACATTTATTGAGTTGTATATGTTGAACAATCCTTGTCTTCTTGGGATGAATTCTATTTTTTTATTTTTTATTTTTTGTCTTTTTGTGACTGGTAAGGGGATCGCAACCCTTGGTGTGGTGTCGCCCACACCGTGCTCAGCCAGTGAGCGCACCGGCCATTCCTATATAGGATCCGAACCCGCGGCGGGAGAGTCGCTGTGCTCCCAGTGCCGCACTCTCCCGAGTGTGCCATGGGCTCGGCCTGGGATGAATCCTATTTGATCACAGTGTATAATTTTTTGATGTGTTGCTGTACTCTAATTGCTAGTATTTTGTTGAGGACTTTTGCCTCTATATTCATCAGAGACATTGGCTTGTAGTTTTGTTTTTTTGTTGTTTCTCTGTCTGGTTTTGGTATTAAGGTGATGCTGGCCTCACAGAATAAGTTTGGGAATATGGCTTCTGTTTCCATTTTTTGGAGAGTTTGAAGAGAATTGGTATTAGTTCCTCTTTAAAGGTTTGGTAGAATTCAGAAGTAAAGCCATCTAGTCCTGAACTTTTATTTGTTGGGAGATTGCTGATTACTGCTTCAATCTTGTTGCTTGTTATTGGTCTGTTCAGATTTTTTATTTCATCTTGGTTCAGTCTTGGTAGTTTGTATGTGTCCAGAAATGTATCCATTTTCTTCAAGTTTTCAAATTTGCTGGCATTTAGTTGATTGTAATAGTCTCTAAATCAGTCAGAATGTCTCCTTTTTCTTTTCTGATTTTTGATTTTTGTTATTTGGGTTTTTCTGTCTCTCTTTCTCTCTCCCTCTTTCTCCCCCCCCCCCACCTTGTTAACCTATCTAATGGCTTGTCTATTTTGTTTTTCTCACAAAAACAACTGTTTGTTTTATTGATTTTTGTATCTTTGGGGGGAGTCTATATTATTTAGCTCAGCTCTGATCTTAATTATTTCTATCTGTCTTAACTTTGGAATTGGATTGCTCTTGTTTTTCTAGTTGTTTGAGGTGGAGCATTAGATTGTTTGTTGGAAATCTTCCTATGTTTTTGATGTAAACATTTATTACAATAAACTTCCTTCTTAGTACTGCTTTTGCAGTATCCCACACATTGTTGAGAGAAAATAAAGAAACCCTAAATAAATGAACAGATGCACCAAATTGATGGATCAAGGGACTCAGTATTATTTAAATGCCTACCAATTCTTCCCAAATTCATCTATACTTTTAATATGATCCCAATAAAAATCCCAGTATAATTATTTTTTAGAATTTGACAAGATATTCTTAAATGAATATGAACATAAAGTAGCATAAACAATATTGAGAAAAATTGGCTTATACATATGGTTGATACAAGGGTACTTTAAAGGTTAGTGAGAAAATAGAATTAAAAGATAATATCATCTTTTAAAGTTCATCTCTCCATGAACTTTTTGAAACAGACTAGTTAGATTTTAAGACTTTCTCTAAAGCTACAGCAATCAAGAAAGTGTAGTGCTGCCTTAAGGACAGGGAAATGGATGGTATCAAATAGAGAATCTATAAATAGACTCCAAATATATGAGCAAATTGATTTTTTACAAAAGTGCTAAAGAAATTCTATAGAGAAAGAATAGTTCACTTAAAAAGTGGTGCTGGAACAACTGGATAATGATATGGAAAAAAATAAATATTGACCCTTAGCCCAAACCATATAAAAATTAACTCAAGATATATCACAGACATGAACATAAAACCTAGACCTATATCTTGTAGGAGAAAATATGGGGAAAAATCTTCCTTCAGGGATTCACAAATATTTTAAATATTTCAGAATTGGAACATAAATATAAATTGGTACATTGACATTCATCAAAATAAAAACCTTCTGCTTTCCAGAAGTCACCAATGAAGAAATAAAACAGGTATCCACAGACTGTGATAAACATTTTGTGTCTAGAATATATAAATAACACATGCAACTCAATAATAATAAGACCCAACAAAAGAAAAAAAACAAAATATTTGAACATTTAACCAAAGAAGAGATATAAATGATCAATAAGCCCATGATAATATGATCAACATCATTTCTCACCAGGGAAATGCCAGTAAACCACATTGTAATACCATTAACCTTGCTTCCACTAGAAAGGATAAAATTAAAAAGAATGACAGTGCCATGTATTGTTTATCCTGTGTCATAATTGGAATGGTCACATGTAACTGGTGATAACTTAAAATGATGCAACTTTTGGAAAAATTTAACAGCTTATTATGAAATTGATCATGAAGTTACTGTATTATCCAAGAGA
Organism: Galeopterus variegatus; assembly: GCF_000696425.1. Taxonomy (NCBI): domain Eukaryota; kingdom Metazoa; phylum Chordata; class Mammalia; order Dermoptera; family Cynocephalidae; genus Galeopterus; species Galeopterus variegatus. Next base: position 469,974 of record NW_007727094.1, read on the forward strand.
AATAAAAGCATAAGTCAACAAATGTTTACACATGGAAGTTTATAAAGGAAGTTGCCAAAATAGTAGAAATTGGTAAAACCTCAACAGTTGAATGGATAAAAAATTGCAGTATATACTTACAATAGAATGCTACATAGGAACAAATAGACACAAACTACTAATACTTGCAACAACATTGATGATTCTTAAGAGCATTGTGCTAAATAAAAGAAGCCAGACAATAAAAATAAATAAATAAATAAGATGGCTTAATTTTTACTAAATTCTAGAAAATAACAATCTATTTTACAGTGGCCAAAAGGCAAATCAGTGGGTGACTTGAGACTGAGTGGAAGTGAGGGGATTTTCTTAGAGGAACACAGGAATGTTTGGGGGTCATATAATCTATATAGTTTTTGTAGTGGTCATTACACATGTGTATATACTCATCAAACTGTACACTTAAAATGCTAAACGGTCCTGCTAAAACAGGACTTTCCTAAGGTGGTTGTGTGAGGGTTCCATGACACTAAAATATATCACACCAAAAGTGCGTATTTGGGGTGGCCATATTCAAATATTCCAGCCTGTGCCAGAAATCACCATTATTGGGTCTCCTAAATTGTTGTAGTGAAGCTTGTTACATGTTAGACTTTGTGTTTCATTATCATTAATAATGACCATACTGCTAGCAGTACACATATGAAATATAATCTTCATTTCTTATTTTTAATTGCTTTAAAAGATAACTAGACTTTAAAAGAAAGATTAGTAACAGTATGTGCAAAACTGAAATGTATGACCGCAATGATATAAGGGATAGGTGGGATAAAAAGGGAATACGTAGTTTTAAAGCCCTTACATTACCTTGAAGTGATTAAACCTTGCTTGAAATGGCTTTATAGTATCTTAAAATACATATTGTAAATCTCAGGGCAATTACTTAAACAGTTAAAAATAAAGAGATGTAAATAATAAGTCAATGGGAAAGATAAAATACAATCACCAAAAATGTACAATTAAACCGAGAGAAGGCAGGCAAAGTGGGTGGGAGGGGGAGAGTGTTGAAATGAAAAACAAATGGTGTTGGAACAACTCGGTGACTATATCCAAAATAATGAACCTCAACATATTCTTTATTCTGTTTACAGAACTCACTCTAAGTGGGTAATAGATGTAAATGTAAAACATAAAACAATAAATTTCTAGAAAAGTATTTCTCAACCTGTGGTAATTTTGCCCCTCCCTGTTAAGGTCATTTGGCAATGTCTAGACACATTTTTGACTGTCACGACTTGGGGGCAGGGTGCTACTGGCATCTTGTGGGTAGAGGTCAGAGATGCTGCTAAACATTCTACAATGTACAGGACAGCCCCACAACAAGGAATGATTTAGCCCCAAAAGTCAATAGTGTCAATGTCGAAAAGCCCTGTTCTAGAAAACAACATAGGAGAAAATCTGCACTATCTTGGGGTTAGCAATAAAATTATATATAACATCGAAAGCATGATTGATAAAAGAAAAAATGATCAATTGGATTTTATCAAAATTAAAAAAAAAAATTCCTCTGCCAAAGACATTGTGTTAAGAGAAGGAAAAGAGAATCCACAGATGAGAGAAAATACTGGCAACTTAAATATCTGTTAAGACTTGTATCCGGAATACATATATATATATAGAATTCTTGGTACTCAACAAGAAGAAGACAAACACCCTCGCCCCACCCCACCCCACCCCCACCAAAAAGGAAAAGGCATCTGAGCAGATACTTCACCAAAGAAGATATATTGATAACAAATAGGCATATAAAATATGATCAACATCATTTGTCATTAGGGGAGTTCAAATTAAAATCACAATGGCAAGCCGTTAAGCACCTATAAAAAAATAATTCACAATGTCAAATTCTATACAGGAAGCTAAACAATATGATCTCTCATTTATTGGGAGTGGAAATACAAAACAGTATAGTGATTCTGTAAGACAGTCTGACAATCTCTTATAATGTTAAAATATATACACTATGCAGTTCACTTACTTCACTCCTAGGTAGCCAAATAAATTGAAAACTTATATTCACACAAAAATCTCTATGCAAATATTAGTAGAATCTTTACTCATAATCACCAAAACTGGAAGCAACTAAGATGTACTACGATTGGTGAATGGAGAAACAGTGATACAACCATATAATGGAATACTGCCCAGCAAATAAAAGGAGTAAGCCATTGATTCAGGCAATAACATGGGAGAGAGAAAAATGATGCCAGGCAGAAGCTATGTCAGGCGGTCTTGGGCAGGGACAGCTTTCCACAGGGTAATGTCTGAACATTACCTTCTGAATTAGAACAGGAATACATCTCTTCCTTGCTCCATTTCTTCATTTTCTATAGTACCATCACACAGAGGCCTCCCTTATCCCCCTGAACCACAGGCCTATCCTTGGAACAAACACACACACACACACACACACACACACACACACACACACACGTACTCACACCTCCTGATGACAAAAGAATATTCCTGAGGAATATGCTTTCTCAATACATAATAAACAAGGGAGCATTTTCCTTAATACTGTAAAATATGAGGAGAATTCAAAACGTTAATGGAAAAAATGTAATTAAAAAATAAAAATATAAACTTCATTTCTCAACATAAGCTCCAACACATTCAAGACACTTCCGGGAGCCATAATACAAACAGACATTTCTACACTTTAATGCAGTCTTTTTTACATCATTATTTGAAGAAAAATGAGTACCCTTTAGAGATTTTTTAAGATTAAGTAACAAAAATAAGTCAGAAGGAGCCAAATCAGGACTGTAAGGCGGATGCCTAATGATTTACCATCAAAACTTTCACAAAACTGCCCTTGTTTGGTGAGAGGAATGAGCAGGAGCATTGCTGTGGTGGAGAAAGTCCCCTGGGAAAGCTTTCTTGGGTGTTTTTCTGCTAAAGCTTTAGCTAACTTTCTCAAAACACTTATAATAAGGAGATGTTATCATTCTTTGGTCCTCCAGAAAGTCAACGAGCAAAATACCTGGAGCATTTGTTCCAAAAAACTGTTGCCATAAACTTTTATGGACCACTGGACTGGACCACTTCCACCTCTTGGTAACCATTGTTTTGATTGTGCTTTGTCTTCAGGATCACACTGGTAAAGCCAAGTTTCATTTCCTGTTAAAATTCTTTGAAGCAATGCTTCAGGATCTTTATCCCATTTGTTGAAAATTTCCATTGAAAGCTCTGCTCTGGTTTGCAGCAGATCTGGGCACAACAGTTTTGACATCCATCGAGCATTGGACAAGTGACAGTGACTCTGGACTTATTAGTGGTGCCTGTACCTGGATAGTTGACAACAGTCCAGGGACTCCTGCTCTTCCGCAGTCACTGGTGCCGGGGTCAGCGGAGCAGCTGTTCTGCGGCAGAACCAGCAATGACTCTGAGGACACTTTTCTCCTTATCACCCCAGAGTAAAGAAAGCCTCACACACACCTAACACTACCTGGAAAAAAGCAGGTGAGAAGAAAGAGTGACAAAGGATTGAGCGTTAACCAAGACTATTTTAAAGGGAAGCAGATTGAGATTCTTTTGATTGGCAATTTCAAATTTTGTTTGGTTTTCCTGTTTACAGCGTAGGTGGATGGTGATGTATTTTTTCCACACCTGACAGGAATATGAGTGAGAATATTTTAACACACCACATGCAATTTTCTGTAAAACTCATTTAAAAGTACAGTTTTTAAAAATCAATTTATAGTATAGCATCTTATGGCAAGTGTTTTCTCGTTAGACTCATCTCTACACCAAGATCTCAAACTGAAACGGTGAACAAGGATCAGATGAGTAATGTAAACGAATGAAGCAGACTAAGTTTAAAAGAATAGGATATAGTGGAATCTTGGGCAAACTGAGGAACACGTACCCCAAATGAAAGCATCCCAAATTCTGTGTATGAAATCTGGCCAATGGACCACCATGTGACATCTTTCATAATATGAAATACATATGTGTAGTCATTATCTCATTAAATTGTATCATAATTCAATATTTTGTATCTGTTTTACCCACAATGAGATTCTCTAAATACTCGAACAGTGTCCTCTCTATCTTTGTGTCCCCAGGATATATACCCTGGCATACAGTAAGCCTGCCATAAATGCTCATGGCAGGAATGGTGAATGAAAGAATAAATGAACAAGGGCAGCAAATCATTCAGATCAATGCATTACTGAAATAATGGCAAGAGTAATCAAATCCAGACAGGAGCAAGCGACACCTCACAAACATTTGCCTCTCTGCGATGCGACGTGCAAACAGCTTACAGCTCTCTGTTTAATGGCAGTCTGTAACCTGGGATTCTAGAAGCTTGGTGTTTGGAAAGAAGTTTCACAATTCTGAGTTTTCAGTTCTTAAAATAAAACTTGATTGATGTAGTATTTGTACTGAGTAAAATTGTTATTTAATGATAGTTACCAAATTCACACAAATGTTAATATCACCTGGAATTACATTAATTAAAAGCCTTGCTAATTTCCTTCATTTTACTTTTATACTGTATAACTCTCAAAAAGTGTTAAAAAAATTTTCCACTGGAACTTTATTTGTCAAATTCAAAATGTCTTCTATCACTCAACCTCTTGTGATTTCTTTAAATTTACCTCAGAAAAAAAATTTGTATTTTTAAAAATTACAAGTATGCAATAATGATACTATAAAATTGTGCTGACACTTAAGCAGAAGTGATTTGGGGATTGTTTTAGGACTTTGCTATACTTTTCCATACATGACGTGGTTTGCTTACAATTATAGATTGAAAGTTGAAAAGGAGTCTATTTCATTTTGATTATAATCTCCACTGTAGAATTGAGTAATTTAAGAAAAACACCATTGTGGTGCAATTTTCCAACAAAGAGCAATCTTTAACAAGATAAAATTCACCATGAATATATCTCTTATGTAAAAATCATAATTATCAATATGCTGGGACCACCACTCTTAAGCTTTGGTTTCAGACCTGCCACAACTACCATTACTGTCTCAGACCTCTGCCTCATCCACAGCACTTCTTGGAATACTTTCCCGTCTAGGCATTTGTCTTAGCTTTATTTTTTCAGTTTCCAGTTCTCTTTATTTCCTTGTGTAGATTGGATTTTTGTCTAGTATCATATTCCTTTTACCTGAAGAATTTACATTAGTATTTTCTTTAGTGTAAATCTGCTGACAATAAATTCTCTCAGTACTTGTCTGCCTGGGAAAGTATTTCCCTTTCATTTTTGTTACAGGTATTTTCTCTGGATATAAAATTCTGGAACTGCTAGTTTTTGTTTTTGTTTTTGTTTCTTTCAGCATTTTAATGTGTCATTCCACAGTCTTCTGGACTGCATGGTTTCTGATGAGAAATCTGTTATACTCATTACCTTTATTCCGTTGTGGGTAATGTGTCTTTTTTCCTTCTGTCCACTTTCAGGATTTTCTCTTTTCTTTTGTTTTCAGCAGCTTGAATATGATGACCATACTGTGTTTAGTATTTTCTGAGCTTCAGGGTTTGTGATTTGGCATCTTAATTAATTTTGAAAAATTCTTAGCCTTTATTTTTTCAAATACTCTTCTGCCCCATTCTCTCTTTTTCCTATGTTCTGTTTTTATTTCTATAGTTAAAAGAAAAACTTTTAACAAATAAAATTTAGGAGAATTTATTTAAGCAAACAATGACTCATGAGTTAGGCAGCACTCAGAATCAGAAGAGGCTTAGAGAGCTTCGCCCAGCAACGCAGTCAGGGAGTATTGATAAACAGAAAAAGGAAATGACGTACAGACATAGCTTGATTGGCCATAGCTCCGTGCATTTGCCTTGGTATGGCATGATGAAGCATTTGCCTTACATGGACATGGTCTGGTCAGTTGGCACTTTTGATTGGCTGAAGCTTGGTTGCCATGATTGGCTGAGATTTAGATACTTGTTACAAGAATATGCTCTTAAATCAAGTTACAGATTATTTACATACTAAATTAGGTTGCTGATAACTATCTAGGAATTCAAAGTACAGAGGCAGCCTTATTTAATTTAATTTAATGCTACTTGTTATTTACCTTTGTGTTTCAGATTTGGTAATTTCTATTGAACTTTTTTTAAGTTCAACAATTTTTTGGCTCAGCTGTGTAGTAGCTCTCTCAGCCACATATTATAATCACCTTTACTTGACACTTGTTAGCCTCGAGGTGGGATGTAAGAGTCATCCTATTACAGTCCAATTAAGCCTTCATTTCAGGCAGGACCTGATGTACAGGGATGTGGCCTGTACAGGTGCTACTGACTCTCCTCCGTCTGTAGTTCTGGGACTGCTATGTATTTTTGCTCTTCCGCATGGGTAGAGTTTTTCTGTTATCTTCTCCAGGCAGCAACGTGTTTTCGTCTGTTCCCTATGGTTGGCAGTTTTGTTGCCCCTGACAACTCCAACAGATTAATGTTTTTTTTTTTTTTTTTTTTTTTCATGGGGGAAACGGGAGATAAAGGGTCCCAATGGGGTTTTGTGCCATTCTCCCCATAGCTGCTACTCCCCTCCCTGCCTGAATCATGGGGAAACTTTCTTGGGGCTCTCTCTAGTCTTCCCTGTGGGAAACAATATTTTTCACTAGTGATGTGCATGTGAGGTAAAAGGAAAGAGGAAACTTATGCCTTTATCCAGCTTCAGTGTTTTCTTGCCCTATGATGACCTAAATTACAATCACTCAGAATTCAATGTACCTCGTCTTTGTACAAAGGAAGATTAATATTTATTTTTCCTTTATACGTGTTTTCAGTTCTGAGTTTCCAGTTCATTGAGTTGATTGCCCTTTATTATCCAAACAAGAATTGTTTCCAAGTTGTCCCTTCCTTTTCCTGAATTATAATCAACAGCTAGAGATATGCTATTCTGTCAGCAAAAATGAGATCTTCTTCAAATTTTTGATACAAATGATTGTATCAAATATTCTCAAGAACAAATGGCTTTCAAACATTCTCAAGAACAAATGGCTTTCTTCAAAAGAACTGAACCTGGAATACCCTAGACTCACCTTTCCTTTGCTACACTGAGTCGTCTTTGAGCTGCGTCCAATGTGTTTTCTGCTCCATTTGAAATAATGGACAATATAAACCTCATTCTCTTCACAGACATTCTCTCTATTTACATCTCTTCGCCTTAACTGACAGCTATCTTTTCCTTGGGACCCTGTTTTCCCTGGTAGATAGTTCCAGGACATCCTTATTTACTTACAGCTCATAAATGTTAGGGCAGATTAAGCAAGATGCAAATTACCCCCACTGAACAGCCAATTCATACAGTTCTATACATCATCATTTCTATTGACTTTCCCCTTCATTCTTTTAGTGATTGCTACAAATTTGTAATAATACTCTTCCTAGTTTAAAGAAACAGTTTGATACCTCATTTTCTGGTTTTTATTATTATCTCCCATCATTAATTATATTAAAAGAATCAAAACTAGTTCTCAGAATTAGTCATTCAGTAACAACAGGAACATTTTCCTTGATAGTTTTGACATTGCTCCCCTTTGGTAATGTGATTCATAATCCCATATGAATAGCCTTACTGAGGTACATGCAAAGTGGCCACAAATTCTTTACATCTCCGCCAATAAGAGATAACACCCATTTCTCTGTTTCTTCAACTGCAGATAATTTGTGATTTGCTTTCATCAATAAAATTTGGTGCAAGTGATGTTTAGTAACTTCCAAGCTTATACTTCAAGAGGCCTAACAGTTTCTGCTCCTCCTCTGTTACAATACAGACACCATTTGAACGAGCTCCATCTGTTTTGTTGAAGAAGCACTGGTGAAGAACCAGATGTCAGCCAGACAACCAGCTGCCATGAGGCCATCCTAGACCATTCTGCTTCAGTCCAGCTACCATATAACTGAAGTCACATGAGTGAGCCTGGAAGCAGCCAATAGAACTGCCCATCTGAGCCTAACCAAACTGCTGACCCACAGATTGTGAGCTCATAAATGGATGCCTTTACAAGCCACTGAATTTAGGGATAGTTTGTAACACAGGAATAAAAAATTCATACAAACAGCAAAGGATTTTAAAATTACAAAGTTTTTTTAAATTTTAGAAAGGTAATATAAACATTGTGTAACACTGTGAGAAGAGTCTGAAACTAGAACCCTGTAATCAAACACATTAAATTTTCTGCAATGAAGTGTATGAACAGTCATAGTGAAAGGGCACAAGACTTAAAGCATTATGATTTATTTAATGCTTAGTTGATTAAAGAAATAGTTCTTTTACTTCATTTCATGAAAAAACAAAATTTAAAAATTTCGATAATTACATAAATCCGTATAGCTTTATCTGAAATACATTTTGTTAGCCACCATAACAATGATATACAAATCTCCCTTTACAACATTTACTGATCCACATGGTATTATTATGAATTTGTTTATCATAAGATGGCGACGGGTCTGGAGTGGCCGTGCCAGGAGACAGCGCGACCCTGAGAAGTGTATGCTGTGATACCAGAGTACTATTTGCATTTCCAAGAGCATAAAAAACCGAATAAATCTTTGAACAACTAACCTACAATGATGAAAAAGCAACTACAGATTTGAGGTTTTTGGGCCATCACAAAAGAAGATTCCTGAGAGCGCCCAAGACGCGATCGAGTGAGCAGCCCGAGACAACAAAGGCCAAGTAAGTCAGCAGAGATGACACAGAAACGGAGTGGAAGGGGCCGGACCAGCCCAACTCTGTGAGCTCTGTGAGTCACCCCCAGTCCAGCCCCACTTGCGGGGCAAAGCCCATCTGGCTTCCGCCCGCCTGGCTCCCGCCTACCACACCAGGCTAGGCCCCGGCAATAGCCCTGCCTCCATTTTCTCGGGTGGGGGCGGAGACAGCCCCTTGGCTTGGCGTGGCTCCTCACTGAGACGTGCCACTTGCGTACCTCGACGCGGGGCCCCCCGGGGCCTGTGGACCGGCCTACAAACCCACTCCCCCCGCGGATCTCTAATGGGGCTGGTGGTGGGGGGAGCCCCCGGCCAGCATCGGGAGGGCTGGGAAGTGGAGCCTGCCCAGACTGTCACTCCACCACACCCTGGGCTTTGGCCCCAGGTAAACTCCCTGTTTCCAGGAGGCAGATACCATCTCTGTGGCCCTCAGTTCGGAAGAACCCCAAACTGATTTCTGGTTGGGAGAGGGGAACCCGGGGCGCTCTGGAGCTGGATTGAAGTTGCCGGAGAGCACTCCCGGAGGGCACCTGGGTCGACCCGTGCTGGGGGGATTCAAAGAGGAACTGTGTGCTGTGGGTCCCTCCCCCGAGGAGCTCACACCCTGGAGTTGGAGATAATTTTACTACACAGATAGCCGCAGCACTGGGAGGAAAGTGAGAGATCCAGTGGAGGCCTTATCTAGGGCCACAAAAGCACTCAAAGTTTCCCCACAAGACAATTGAAACTTCTCCTGGGCAGGGCAGGGCAGGGCACAGCTTTGATGTCCCAGCTGATACACGAGGATTGTAGAAGACATGCCTCAGCCCTGTACTGAGTGCATAGAGTGGGGAGAGGTCCGGCAAAAGGAGGCGGAGTCTCAGGAAAAAAAATTACACACCCTGCGGGTCCCCTTTGCAAGGCTCAACAGCCCCTCCTAGTGCACACAGAGTGGGAAAATGCCCAGATAGCGAGGTGCAGAACACACATACATTGTGGGTCCGGCAGAGTGGAATCCAGCAGCCTAGTAGAGTTAAAGCTGACCAGAGAGGAGGCACCCTGCAGAGGTCCAAGGACCGAGTGAAACTCCCTGCCAAAATGAACAAACACCCAAAAAGAGATACCAGAAATGCAAA
>NW_007727095.1:0-29352 GCF_000696425.1 Galeopterus variegatus
TTGTTTGTTGTTGTAGGATCGTTGTTGAAAGAATTATTCGTTTTTTGTTGCTCTTGGAAATACAATTAGTATTCTGGTATCACAGCGCACACTTCTCAGGATCGCGCTGTAACCTGGCACGGCCGCTCCAGACCCGTCGCCATCTTGGAATCTCCCGGTTCTGTCATAGTTTGATCGTGCTACTCTCTTGCCTAAAATTCTCCAATGGCTCCCAGCACTTTTCAAGTTCAAGTCCAAATTTCTTCCCATTGTTTACAAGGGCCGTCACGATCTAGCCTCTGTTTAACTCAACAGCTTTATTGATTGCCACTTCCTCCTCTGCCACCATCTCTTACTTATTATACTTTGGCTTTTACTTGACCATTTCAATTGAATTACTAATGGCTCCCCAAATGAGCCATGTCCTTCATGGCCCCTGTACCTTTACGTACTTCATTCTCTCTGCCTGGACATTTCTTAACTTCTCCTCTCAAACTCCACTGAAAAGCTTTCTCTAGTTACTCCAAGACCCTACCCCAAGACCATGTTCCAAACACACACTTTTCAGAGCACTTAGTACACTGTAATGTTTACTTTCTACATCTTCCACTGAACTATAAGCTCCTTAAGGACAGGGACTACTACATTTTATTTGTCTACATAGTTGTGACACCTAGAATAGTGCTTGGCACATATTAGGCATTCAATGAAATGTTGTAACAGGATAAATGAATGAATGGATGACCAGATGAATGAATAAATATGGACAATATAGGACTTTGAGGAGTGTCATCTAAACTCCAAACTGCATTTAAAAGCTATAGGTTCTCTGGTAGTCTAGTGAGTGGTTAAAGAAAAAAAAAAAGCTATACGGTACCTACCACTTGTAGAGACAAGACTTAACCTCTTAAATGCATATATTAAGAAAAGGGGATGGGCTGGCCTGGTGGCGCACTTGGTAGAGTGTGGTGCTTGGGAGTGTGGCGGCGCTCCCGCCGAGGGTTCGGATCCCATATAGAGACCTGTCTGCTCACTGGTTGAGCGCGGTGCGGGCGCGACACCAAGGGTTGTGATCCCGTTACTGGTCACGAAAAAAGACAAAAAGGGAAAAAAAAAAGGGAGGGGGGGGAATCATGCAGACATATTTTCTATTTTGTGGCCTTATATTAATTAAGACAAAGCCAAATGTTTATATCTCAAGAATTTATGGAAGGTGCACAGGCTATTATAAGCTGAGAAGTGATCACCAAAAATCATGTAACTGTAGATTTTTCAGACTCCTGGTGGGAGAATGCTAGGCTGCTTGCTGTGCGCTCACCAAGTCCTGGAGTTCTCTCAGTTGTTTTCCTGTCAGTCCCCCAATGCCCAGATCCTCCTCATCCTCTTCTGGCTGGGCACTGACATTGCCAGAAGATGGACCCTGTTTGATAAAGAACTCTTCATGCTGGTCTAAGAGGAGTCCATGTAGCATCCAGGCTGAGAGCTGTTTATACATGACCCCATGACAAACAGCCAGGATTCTGAGTAGAGAGGAAGTAAAGAGGCTTATAAGTCCACTTAGAGAATATTAAACCCCACAAATACCACAGAGGTCATGCTTTAAACTGCTATGTAGAAACATTCTAAACACAGGCCTGTGTTTATCCACAACTCCAATGACATTGCATGTGGCAACCCATTCCAGCTGAGGAGCTGCAGAATAATCAAGTGTCTCTCCTGGGTTGTGGGGGCCCAACCACCATCCCAGCAACCTTGCCCAGAGTGGCCCATTTCAGCTCAGGAGCTTCAGAGAGCCCAAACATCTCTCTTGGTGGCAAGAGAGCCACCCACAACCACAGAAGGATTGACCAGAGTGGCATACCCCAGCTGAGGAGCTGCAAAGCAACCTAGTATTCTTCTTGGGGGTGCAGGGTTCTACCCCAAACCGCAATGACCTCACCCAGAATGGCCCACCCCAATGCTGGTGATGCAGAGCAACTCAGTGTCTCTCTTGAGGGTCTGCACACAACCCTTGCTACCTCACTTAGATCAGCCCACTTTAATGGTGAAGCTGCACAGTGCCCCAGAGTCTCTCTTGGGGGCACAGGGTCCCATATACAACCCCAGAGTCCTCATTAAGAGTGGCCCACTCCAACTGAGCAGCTGCAGAGCACCCTAGCATCTCTCTTGGGGGTACAGAGTCATACCCACAGCCCCAGTGACTTTGCCCAGAATTGATCACTACAGCTGAAGAGCTGCTGAGCACCTCATTGTCTCCCTCAAAGTTCAAGGTCCTAAACTTGACCCCAACAACCCTTCCCAGGGTTTCCCACTCCAGCTGGGTAGCAGATGAGCACCCCAACACTTCTCCCAAGAGCTCAAGACCTTGTACTTGACCCCTGCAACCCAGCCCAATGTTGCCCCCTCCAGCAAGGAGCTGCTGAGCACTCCAGTGCCTGGGCCACAGAGGCACTCACAGACAACTCTGACATTGAATATGCTCCAAAAAATCAAATAGACACTATACTACTGTGCTCATCCAGAACAAAACCTAAGACACCCTATCCGACTGCCACTATAGATCACATCTACAGGAAACAGTTTCTCCCTTCAAAAGCTACTACAGAGTATTAAAAGAAGTGATTGTTCAACCAAATGCACAGACATCAATGTAGGGATCCAAGAAACATGAAAAAACAAGGAACCATGACGCCCCCAAAGGAATACTATAATTTTTCAGTACCAGACACCCAAGAAAAGGAAATCTATGAAATGCCTGAAAAAGAATTCCAAATAATAACCTTAAAGAAACTCAATGAGATGCAAGAAAATACAGATAGACAACACAAAAAATAAGAAAAACAATTCAGGATCTAAAGGAGAAATTCAGCAAAGAGATAGATGTTATGAAAAAGAACCAAGCAGAAATCTTGGAACTAAAGAATTCAATGGAAACAAACGAACAACAAACAAAACCCCCCACAACTGAGAGCTTAAGCAAGAAGCTAGAGGATTCTGAAGAAAGAATTTCTGAACTTGAAGACATGTGTTTCAAAACAACCCAGTTGGCCAAAAAAAAAAAAAAAAAAAAAGAATTTAAAAAAAAATTAAGAAAGGCTTCAAGATCTATGGAACAACTTTAAGCATATAAATATCTGTATTATGATTGTTCCAGAAGGGAAAGAGAAAAGAAAAGGCATCAAAAATTTATTTAATGAAATAATAGCTGAAAATTTTCCAAATATTGTGAGAGATATAGATTTCCAGATCCAAGAGGCTCAAAGATCCCCAAACAGATTTAACCCCAAAAGGTCATCTCTAAGACACATTGTAGGCAAACTGTCAAAACCTGAAGACAGGGCTGGCTGGTTAGCTCAGTTACAGCACAGCCTTTTAACATCAAGGTCATGGGTTCAAAGCCCTGTACCAGCAAGCCACCACAAAAAAAAAAAAAAAAAAAAAGAAAGAAAGAAAAAAAAAGTTGACAGAATTCTAAAAACAGCAAAAGGAAAGCATCAAGTCAACTATAAAGGAATCCACATCAGACTTACAGCAGATTTCTCAGCAGAAACCTTACAGGACAGGAGAACATGGGATGATATATTCAAAGCACTGAAAGAAAAAACTGCCATCCAATAATGCTATAGCCAGCATAGCTAACCTTTAGGAATGATGGAGAAATAGTGTCTTTCCCAGACAAATAAAAAATGCGGGAATTCACTACCACAAGACTGGCCGTGTTAGAAATCCTTAAGGGAGTCCTACATCTGGAAGCAAAAGAATTATAACTATCATCATGATAAAATGTGAAAGAATAAAACTCACTGGTAGAACAGAAACACAAATGAGAAATAGCAAGAAATTATATCTTGTCATTACAAAAAAACATCAAGTGGCAGAGACAAACAAAACAGAATGAAAAGAACAAAAGATATATAAAACAACCATAAAAAATTAATAAAATGTCAGGTAAGGCAATACCTTTCAATAACAACTTTGACTGTAAATGGATTAAATTCCACATTACAAGATACAGACTGGCTGAATGGATTAAAAAACAAGACCCAACTCTATGTTGCCTTCAAGAAACTCACTTCACATCTAAAGACACACAGGGACTAATAGTATAGGGCTGGGGAAAGATATTCCATGCAAATGGAAACCAAAAATGAGCAGGAGTAGCTATACTTTTATCAGATAAAACAGACTTTAAACCAAAAACCATAATAAGAGACAAAGGACATTATATAATGATAAAAGGATCAATTCAGCAAGAGGATTTAACAATTGTAAATATATATGCACCCAACATTAGATCAGGCAGATATATAAAGAAAATATTATTGGATCTAATGGGAGAGATGGACCCCAAAACAATGGTAGTTGGGGACCTTGAGATCCCTCTTTCAGCACTGCAAAGATAATCTGATGAAAAAAATCAACAAAGAAATATTGGATTTTTTTTTTTTTTTTTTTTTGGTGGCTGGCTGATATGGGGATCTGAACCCATGACCTTGGTATTATAAGCCTGAACAAACCTTGGATTTAAACTGCACTATAGAACAAATGGACATGACAGACATTTACAGAACATTCCACCCAACAACTACAGAATACACATTCTTCTTATCAGCACATGGATCACTCTCCAGTATAGACCACATTAGCCACAAATCAAGTCTCAACAAATTTTTAAAAATTGAAATCATATCAAATATCTTTTCAGACCACAATAGAATAAAACTAGGAATCAGTAAAAAGTGAAACTATGGAAACTGTAAAAATACATGGAAATCAAACAACATGCTCCTGGACAACCAATGGGTCAAAGATGAAATTAAGTAGGATATCAAAAATTTCCTTGAAACAAATGAAAATAGAAGCATACCATACCAAAACGTATGGGATACAGCAAAAGTAGTACTAAGAGGGAATTTATTGTAATAAGTGCTTACATCAAAAAAGTAGAAATTTTGTTGGAATCACATAGGGAGAGAAGATTCAATATGTGAATGCCAGGTATACATGAAAAAGTATTATCCAATAAAATGCAGAAACTAAAACAAAATTCAGAAAGGTTGTTGGGGGGCCGGCCTGTGGCTCACTCGGGAGAGTGCGGTGCTGATAACACCAAGGCCCCGGGTTCGGATCCCATATAGGGATGGCCGGTTCGCTCACTGGCTGAGCGTGGTGCTGACAACACCAAGTCAAGGGTTAAGATCCCCTTACCGGTCATCTTTTTAAAAAAAAAAGAAAGGTTGTTGGGGAATAGGATATTCAGATGGTCTCAAAGGATCACCTACCAACTAACATATTAATTACAAAGGGGAAAAGGTACTTCTACAATGGAGAGATTCTGATGGAAAACACCTAAACCAAGTGATCAAAATTCACAACAGCAGAAATGGAATAAATATACTTTCTGTGCTGTAATGAAGTGGGAAATAATATTACCTGTGTAGTATTCTTGCCAAAAATGTTTAACCTGAGTCTAATTATGAGTAGGTGGCCTATAAAATTTGGTCCCTGCATTTATATAACATATGTGTATATATCATATGTACATAAAATTTTAAATTCTATGCATAAAATTATAATAGAGAATTAAGTTCCTAAAACATGTTCTGGAAAATTTCCTGCTCTTTTTTTTTTTTCCTTTATGTGTTTTTTACTGACCGGTAACGGGATCGCAACCCTTGGTATCACGCCCGTACCGGGGACCGGCAACGGGATCGCAACCCTTGGTATCACGCCCGTACCGGGGACCGGCAACGGGATCGCAACCCTCGGTGTTGCACCCACCCCACGCTCAGCCAGTGAGCGGGAACCGGTCTCTACATGGGATCCGAACCCTCGGCGCCACGCTCCCAAGCGGCGCACTCTCCAGTGTGCCACCGGGCTGGCCTATCCTGCTCTTTTGAGGGTTTATTTGTACAGTGGTCATAGTAGAGATTAAGAGTTGTGAAGGTCCTTAGAGATCATCTATCACAATTTTTCAATTAATGCCACACTCTTTTTTAAAAATTAGGAGAAAGAGGGAAATGGGAAGATCAAACAGGCAATCTTTGATCATACTCCACATATATTTTTCATGGTTGTAATCATAAGACAAATATAATTTTGTATGATTTTTCAATAAGTATTATATAAAATATTTTTACACGCTGTTATGGTATGTATAATTTTAGTGGCTTTATAGTCTATCAACTGAACGTGTGTTTATTTAGCTTTTCTTCTATTGCTGCTAATTTTCTAATTTCCTGATATAATAGGCAACATTGCAATGAATATGTCTATGTATACGGTTACTTTCTTCTTTTAAATAATTTTCCATATCATCCAGCTGCAAATAATAATAATAATAATAATTTTGTTAGGATAAAATTCCTAAGAGTGGCATTATGGGATTATAAAGTAGAAACATTTTCAAGGACCTTGACGTGAAAATACCAGCTACTCAAATATATATGTTTAGACATAGCAAGCAATATCTGGCACATGTAATGGAAATCCTATAAGGTTAATGGGATCCAAATATTAAAAAGGAATGCCTCAAGGTCATCTAGGCAGCTAAGTCCTGGCTTTGATACTCAACACTTTATAAGCCTCTCTTTGCAATGCCTGAGCCATCATAAAGATTATCTGGGCTTCTCTGCTTTTTCTACTCCGGTCATAACTTTCTCAAGAGGGAAACCTGAAATGACCTGAAAATAAAACATGAAAGTCAAGTAACTTGAGCACCCACCTCCACTGCCAATCTCCAATTAAGCCACAACTTACTTTTCCAGTGCACTTCGAACAGGAGGCAACCCCCCACAGCTATGTTTATAGACCATTTCCAGGATTTGACAACCATGAATCTGTAGAAAATACAGCTTTGTCAATTTTCATGCAACATAAACTCATATTCTATATTGAACCAAAAAAATAAATAAAAGAAAAAATAAAAAGCCCTCCTGTGATTCTAATGCACAGTGAAGTTTGAGAACCACTGCACTAAAGAAACCAGAATCATTTAGAATTAGAACTCCAAAGCCAAGGAAAGCTCTTTATTTCAGGCTAAGGACCAATTCAGACTACTTATAAGGTATATGTTTTCCCCCAAATCCACTGCCTCTGTGTCCTTCAGGCTCTTTTTTTTAAAAAAAAACCACTGTGAGGTACAATTTACATACCATAAAATTCACCTGTTTTAAGTGTACTATTCAAACATTTTAAATGAATTGATGGCACCATCACCATAATCCAGTTTAATAACATTTCATCACTCCAAAAAGATGCCTTGTGCCTGTTTGAAATCAATTCCTGTTCTCACCTCCAGCCCATGCTCCTGACTACCTTATTTTTGTTTAACTCTTAGAGCTTTGGCACACTATCTTCTACCACCATCTGGCAGGAAGGAAGGTTCACACAGCTGAAGTCCCTCTATTTGTTTTCCACTCTCCTATAGCCAATGGAAGCCAAAAGTCAACTGAGATATGCTGGTAGGTAGGCACCCTTATGCCAATAACACTAACTACACTTACCTAAAAGTTCCCCTCCCATTTTGGAATATAATTTAATATAGTGGTTACGAGCATAGTCTTTGGCGTCAGATAGACCTGGGTTTATATCCCAGCTCTACCATTTACTACCATCTGTGTGAGCCTGAGCACATTCCTTAACCTACTTAACCCTTTAGAGGATTGAATGTGATAATATATGTGAAGCACTTAGCACAGTGCCTCGTAGAGAGCAAGTGCACAATAATAAAAGCTGGATGCTATAATTTGACGAGGGCAATTGGCTTTAAAGGGCCAAAGAGCACCTTCCTACTGGCTTGGCTGGCACAGCATGAATGCAGCAGAGCATTGAGGTTTGGATACTTACACAGCAAAAAGTGAAGTAGCAATGTGGCAAATCAACAGGTTAACTAGTTATGTTAATCAAGGTGAATACCCCTAGTAGCTAAGGCACAAATTTAAAAGCTTAAAAACATGGAGACTTGAGCTTAAACATGTTTAATACATTTGTCCACTCGGTCCAATTATAGGCCAATTCAACAGGACAGCAGATTCTTCTAATGTAAAATCTCAAAGCACTTTATTCCTCAGTTATTAACACTGCCCAGAAAAGACATTCTTTTGACACTGAGGATCCTAACTTTTCAATGCATATGATAAAAACCTTGTGACAAAAATAGGTATATTTAACTAATAAATATCTGGGTTTCATCCACTGATCTCATAATTCTCAGAAAACTGCCAGCACCCTAACCATAAACCTACTACCTTCTTTCTTTCTAAGGATTAACTTTCTGCTCTTCAAGATCCATACCCAACAGTTCTTTTTTTTTTTTTTTTCCTTTTTGTCTTTTTTTCGTGACCGGCAACGGATCGCAACCCTCAGTGTCACGCCCGTACCGGGCCGGGACCGGCAACGGGACTGCAACCCTCGGTGTTGCCCCCGCACCTCGCTCAGCCAGTGAGCGGGAACCGGTCTGCATGTGGGATCTGAACCCTCGGCGGGAGCGCCACCGCGCTTCCCAAGCGGCACACTGTAGCAGTGCGCCACCGGGCCGGCCCCCATACCCAACAGTTCTAAACCATTAGTACAGACTGTTCTCACCTCCAAACATCCATGGCATTTTTTTCTTACCCCGGCAACATTCTTAGGTACATCTATTAACATTTCCTCTGCCTTCTGGACCAGAAGGTGCTTAAGGAAAGGGTCATATCTTATTTTTGCATTCCTGACACTTAGTATGATACTCAAGCAGATATTGTTGAATGAAAGAACTAACTAGTAAAAACTAAGGCCTTCAAAAAATAATGTAAGGCAAAATTAATTACTAGTATTTCCTTGGTGCTTAGAGCAAAAAGAAAAAGGAAAGTTCTCACCTTTTGACTTTTAATTTGTTCAACTACAACCATCACAGAGGGGAAAAGGAGCTGGAACTGCAAAGTAGAGAATAATTAGGAGGATATGTAATCAAATGCAAAAAAAAAAAAAATCAACTCAGGTAATGCTTTTGTTTCTAAATATTTCAACTTAAGACAAAATGGCAGTACCATAGAACAACCAAGACCCAGTATCCTAAGGCAATTTGGTGTGGGGTTTGGCTGAAGTCAGGAAGAGGATGGCAGATAGAAGCAGTTTGCATTTCTGAGGCTGGCAATTGTTAGTATTGATGTCAATATAGAGCATTAATATTAGACACCAAGTTTTAAGTAAATTTGTAACTCTTGAAACAGTTCTGATCCAGTAAAGCATAAAATACATAAAATATAAAACATGTGCTCTGAATGCAGAAGGAAAAAAATTCTAAAAATAATGTTGTAAATTAGATTATTCAGGCAATATCAAGATTCCAAGATATTTTGTTATTTGGGCAGCATACCTGATCTAAGGAGTAATTGACATGTGATATGGAGAGATGGGGGTCAGCCAGGAACTGCAAGAAAAAATATTGTGGTTAGAGCTCCACACAAAATATCTCCAATCTATTTGAGCTATGAAAACTAGAAGAGAATCTGAGAATGCGCTTGGTGTTGGCTCTGGAATACAGAGAACTGGTAATTTATTCTAATTTTCAGATAATAAACAAACCAAAGCCAGTGCTCCTGTAAAGTCAGGAACCTTTGCCATGATCTGTAAGCCACTTTACTCACTGCTTGGGCAATCACAGAGAACACTGTACCCTCCAGCTGGGCCAGAGGTATTGTTTCCTATGTCTCCTCTTTCTCACCTCTTGTTCCAAGTCAAGCAGTGCTTGGCGATAAGGCTGTAAAACTGAATCCAGCCCTGTGCAGAAGGCCCTCAGGTAGATTCCATGTAACCCACCTTGACCCTGCTGAGATGGATGGTGATCCTGAAATCAAAGAAAGAAAAGTCAACTCAGCTCAGGCCCTGAAACCTGAGGAAGACAATATCCTTTATTAGTGGTATTGTTTTTTCTTAATAACTCCATATCAAAGCAGTGCTTCAGTGAGAGGAAAACCTGACTGAGGATAAAGATTTTGAGCTCTGACATTTAAAAATTTGATAATATTTTAATTTTCCAGGGAGGCCCAGATGTTACAAACAACCAAGTAGTACTGTATACTGTCAATGGAGATTTCTCTACAACTCAATTCTGACTTTACTATTCTCAGCTTAAAATCCTTTGGTGGCTGGGCCGGCCCGGTGGCGCACTCGGTTGAGTGCGGTGCTTGGGAGTGCGGCAGCGCTCCCGCCGAGGGTTCGGATCCCATGTAGAGACCAGTCCGCTCACTGGCTGAGCGCAGTGCGGGCGCAACACCGAGGGTTGCGATTCCGTTGCCGGTCGCGGTACGGGCACAACACCGAGGGTTGCGATCCCATTACCGGTCATGAAAAAAGACAAAAAGGAAAAAAAAATCCTTTGGTGGCTTCCCACTGTCCTAGAATAATATCTGAAGTCCTATACATGGCACATAATGATTTCTGCATTTTGGCCCTTACCCATTTCTCCACAATTATCTTTCACTGCTTCCAACTTCACATCCTCATTTCCAAACTACCTACAGTTCACCAGATGTGTCTTGCTTCTCTCTCACCCCTGTGAAGTTGGACTGAAACTCTGCTTATAATGATGCACCTTATCTTTGTGCAAGATAAGGTGCAAACACCTACTCTTCTTGCAGGACCAAGCTCAAGTACCTCTTCTCTGCAAAGCCCCTTCTAACTCTCCCTAGGGAATTAACAGCTCCACTTTGTTGTTTTTATAACATCTCTACTTAGTGCTTGAACTGTTTTTTTGTTTATATGCCTCCTTCACTAGACCAAGAGCTTCACGAAGTCAGGGACCACACTTTATCATCTTTGTGTATCAGCTCCTAGCACAGTTCTTTGGACAGAGGGGCTAATATTTACTAACTGAACAAAATGACCCCATACTCCTTCTAATGTCCCTTCTCCTGCCTGGCTTGGCAATTCATCAAGAACATGAATCTGACAGCCAAATGGGGAGTTGAGAGACTCTCATCAAGAAGTAATAAACAAATACAACTTGTCTTTCAGGACACTTAAACGTTTTTTATAGGAGCTTCTCATGTAGTTTTATATGAAGAATTGCAATTAACAGTTGACTAGAGGCTACGATGACTAGCCTCCCTGGCAATGCGCTGATTAGGTGATCAGACTCCAGTGGTGGTAAACACGATAGCAGAATTCAGCAACAAATGTGGTAGGAAGCTTGGGCTCAGGGGTTATAAACCATAGTGTAGCCAGAGGATGCTGCAAAGGATACTAGTAGTTCCTAAAGATAAATCTTCATAGCTATAAAAAGAACAGCATGATCTTAGGGTGAAACATACACCAGACTGGCTTATAGCCAGCCAATTTTATTTTGATCTTGTGTCATTCCAGAGACTCAAATATCTCCATTTATCACAAAATGAAAGAAGAAATGAGTATGTTTTTTACTTAAAAAAAAAAAAAGGGCCGGCCCGTGGCTCACTTGGGAGAGTGTGGTGCTGATAACACCAAGGCCAAGGGTTCGGATCCCTATATAAGGATGGCTGGTTAGCTCACTTGGAAGAGTGTGGTGCTGACAATACCAAGTCAAGGGTTAAGATCCCCTTACCGGTCATCTTTAAAAAAAAAAAGGTAGGTACTACAGGTATCTTTAGAACTTGGAAACATAGGAATTCACAAATCATATAAGATAAAATCCACATGGTAACATGAACATAGGACAGTCTTTTTTCTTTTAAGTGTTATATACAAAAAACAGACCTTGTTTTCCCTTGAGTATTTCCAGTGATGAGAAATTCATAACTTATTTCATACGAATAATCCAGACCAATGACTCAATGAAAGCTTGACTAGCTCCTGCCCACTAGAGGTACACATTCCCCTGAGCACAGGTCCTACCTGTTGCTGCACATGGCCAGTGTACTGTTCAATGAACTCAGTAAAGCGAATGTAGTCTGTGCCAAGCCGGCAGAGTCGATTCAGGACGCTGGTCTCACTGGGGTGGAGAAATGGGAAGTCCTGTGACACCTGCAGGAAGAGGGACAATGCCTAAATCACTGATGCCTGCTAGTCACTCCTCCATGTTCTCTGAGGCACTTCAAATGCTTCATACTATTCACCTTTTCCCTTCTCAAGATGCCTACTTCAGGTTGGTGAGTTCTGGATAACAAAGGTACTTCCAAACTACTGCAAAGGTGTTGTTCTCCAACCCCATCCAATTATTTGCTTCTTGTAATAGGTAACACATGGTAAAGAATTCAAACAGTACAAAATGTTATACATTAAAAATAAGTCAATCTCTCCAGAGGCAGCCACTATCACCTGTTTCTCATGCAATCTTCGAGGATATCCTATAAAGATATGGGATTGGACCTGTTGCAACAAGGTGTCTTAAGCAATGTTGCTCAAATGGAGGTCTGCAGATTCTGGGGGTTTCTCAGACATATTCTTAGGATTTACAAATTCTGTATAGAATTTGAAATTTTATTTTTACTACAATAAAAATCTAAAATTAATATAAGCATACTACAATCTGTAAAAGCATCTTATAACTGGCCATTAAAATTCAGTGTCCATATTTGCATTTGTATTTTTAATTTAAATGAAGATAGCCTAATATGCTATATAAAGGTTTCACAGCAGTTCATGTAGAAAAAAGTAGTGAGATAATATATTCATACAACCAACTTTTAAAAAAATTATGGTAAAATATACATAACATAAAATCTACCATTTTAACCTTTTCACGTGTACAGCTTAGTGGCAGTAAGGACATTCACATTGTTCTGCAAACATCACCACCACCAATCTCAACAACTTTTTTGTTTTCCGCAACTGAAACTCATACCAATTAAACACTAACTCCCCATTCTCCCCTCCCCCCAGCTTCTGGCAACCGCCATTCTACTTTCTGTCTATATGAATTTGACTACTCTAGCTATGAGATATAAGTGGTATCATACATTTGCCCTTTTGTGACTGGGCTATTTCACTTAGCATGATGTCCTCAAGGTTCATCTATTTCGTAGCATGTGTCAGAGTTTCCTTCCTAAGGCTGAATATTCAACTGTGTGTATATTCCACATTTTGTTTATACACTCATCCACTGATAGACACTTGAGTTGCTTCTACCTTTTGGCTATTGTGAATAATGCTCTATGAACATGGCTGTAAAAATATCTGTTGAGTCCCTGCTTTCACGTCTTTCAGGTTTGTACCTGGAAGAGGAATTGCTGGATCATATGGTAATTCAACATTTGATTTTTTGAGGAACTACCCTACTGTTTTCTGAGTGGCTGCACTGCTTTACATTTCCACCAGCAATAAACAAGGATACTAATTTCTCCACAACCTTGCCAACACTTGTTATTTTTTTATTTTTAATAATAACTATCCATATGAATTTGAAACGGTGTTTCATTATGGTTTTGATTTGTATTTCTCTAATGATTAGCAATATTGAGCATATTTTCATGTACTTATTGGCCATTTGTACATCTTTGGAGAATTGACCAGCTTTTAATGAACACCTACTATATCCCAGGCACTGTGTTAACATTCTGTGATGAAAAAGTGAACAAAATCATACAAAGTTACCACTCCAGAGGAACTTAGCATATTACATATTCATATTGAGCATTATATTTTGTGGATGCTATCTTTATATGACAATAAATGTGGTAGTAAATAGGCAAAGAAGAATTTTTGTTACTGAGCCCACAGTAATGTGATTAGAAATCCATTTAATGTACATTTTAATGACATAATGCTAATCATATCTTCAAATTACTAATTTATGATATAGCGTGACATAGTGCTTAAGAATCTGGTTTTGGAGACAAGACTGCCTGAGTTTGAATCTCTGACTTGCTTCTTACTTGCTTGAAAGCTTAAGCACATTACTATATGTCTCTGTGCCTAAGTTTTCAAACCTACAGACTGGACATAATTATTATAAACATTAAATAAGTTTATACATATAAAACACACGTGCCAAGCACACAAGAACATATAAGCATTTAAAAATTATTAACAAGATATAACTTTTAAAGAAGTACATATAACATAAGTATGCATGTGGTATGTAAAAAGAAAATGTAAGGTATTACATAAAAAAAAGAAAGCAAATGAACATGTCTGTACCTTGTAAGTGGAATGTAGATATAATATAGGTGGGATTCAGGATTTTTGTAATAAGAACTAAGGTCTGTAACAATGCCTTTCAGATAGTAAGCATTCAATAAATGTTGAACAAATGGGAAAAAAAATCATTAATAAGATAGCTCTACCCAGTCATCAAGTGATACCTCCATTAAAATTGGCATTTGAGCACTTCTTTCTTTCTTTCTTTCTTTTTTTTTTTTTTGGTGGCTGGCCGGTGCAGGGATTCAAACACTTTACCTTGGAGTTACAACACTGCACTATAACCAGCTGAGCTAACCAGCCAGCCCTTGAGTATTTCTTATTGGCAGAGTTTTAGAAAAGTTCAAGACTTAATTACTCTGAATCAGCAAACAATACCCTGAAGTTACTGATATCACGTTGTACAACATACTTATATGAACAGGCATTCTATACATTAGAGTTACTTAAGTCAAAATAGAAAATATAGAACCAGATCTGTGCCTATGTTATTCTGTTAAACTCAGTGTTGCCAATTTAATTTCAGCAAAACAATATTATATGTCACATAAGATATGTGGTTCTCAATTGGGGGCAATTTTGCCCTCCAAGGAACATCTGACAATTTCTGGAGACATTTTTGGTTGTCAGAACTGGGGGAATGGTACTGGTATCTAGTGGGTAGAGGCCACAGAAGCTTCTAAACATCCTACAAGGCACAGGACAGCACCCCACAACAAAGAGTTACCAGTCCAAAATGTTAATAGTGCCAAAATTAAGAAACCCTGCATTAGAGTAATGTTAATTTGAATTTATTGATTTGGTTTTGTTTACATTTAATTTGCAAAAATTTGGTAGCTGTCTGAAAGCAATATGCTTGAGTTTATACCTAGCTTCATATGTATACATATTCGATATTACAATAAAAATAATTTTCATCAATACTGAGCATTCATGACAATTCTTCCCTTTGTTCAAATATGAAAAACACTGCAGAAAGTATGCAATAATTGTTGTCATTATCCTTTCTTCCACAAATACCTGAACACCTACTATGTGGCAGAAACTGTGCTAGGTGCTTTGGGTGCATGAATGAAGACCACTGTGGTTTTTGTCCCACAGGCAATCTATGTGGGAGAAAGACTATTATAAACAGGTAACAAAAATAATAATTACAAATTGTGATAAGTCCTGTAAGGGAAATAAACAAGTTACTGTGATAGAGAATAATGGCACAGAAGGATACTTAACTTAAGGATGGGGGTAGATAGGCCGGCCCATGGCTCACTTGGTAGAGTGCGGTGCTGATAACACCAAGGCCACGGGTTCGGATCCTATATAGGGATGGCCGGTTTGCTCGCTGGCTGAGCGTGGTGCTGACAACACCAAGTCAAGGGTTAAGATCGCTCACTTGGTAGAGTGCGGTGCTGATAACACCAAGGCCACGGGTTCGGATCCTATATAGGGATGGCCGGTTTGCTCGCTGGCTGAGCGTGGTGCTGACAACACCAAGTCAAGGGTTAAGATCGCTCACTTGGTAGAGTGCGGTGCTGATAACACCAAGGCCACGGGTTCGGATCCTATATAGGGATGGCCGGTTTGCTCGCTGGCTGAGCGTGGTGCTGACAACACCAAGTCAAGGGTTAAGATCCCCTTACCGGTCATCTTTAAAAAAAAAAAAAGGATGGGGGTAGAGAAAGTTTTTCTGAGGAAATGACTTTAAAGCTGAGACCTACTGATGAAAATGAGGAAAAAATCTGATTGAGACATTTTTAATAAGCAAGATGAATTATTTGTGGCTCTCCCCCCAGATATGTTACTTATACTCTGTTATCTCTTTTTACTTCAGACAGTCAAGCACCCACAAATACTTCCTGAACACTTTCCTCCTATATAGCCTGGCACTGTGCTAAGTTCTGGGGAAGAGAGAAACACCAACTCAGTCTTTGAAGACCTACACTGAAAAGTAACTATTCGAACTTCACTATCCAAATTTTCACCTCACTTTTTTTTTGAAAAAACTCATTTAAACTCCCAAACCCCAAATACACCTTCATAAACAATAACAAGAGGAATCTATTTGATTTATAGGTTTTATAGACTAAGAATGTAATTTTTCTGGTCTTCCAAAGCCTATATTGCCAATTATCCAGGAACAGGCATGACTTAGTGATCGGACACACCTAGATTCCAATCTTGCCACTACCAGGACTAGCCAGCTAAAGTTAAAGTTCTCTGAGCGTCAGTTTGCTCATTTGTACACTGGGGCTGTATTGTCCGTTTCTATATAACAAAATACTTGCAACTCGGTAATTTATAAAGAAAAAATAATTTATTGCGTACAGTTTCGTTGGCTGGGAAATGCAAAGTCCAGGGCACACATCTAGTGAGGGTCTTGGTGGTAGCGACAGTAATCCAGAGGTCTCTTATGGCAAAAAATGGTGGAGCAGAGAATGAAATAGCTCCTAATCCACTTCCTTTTATTTATTTATTTTTTTAAAGATGACCGGTAAGGGGATCTTAACCCTTGACTTGCTGTTGTCAGCACCATGCTCACCCAGTGAGCAAACCGGCCATCCCTATATGGGATCCGAACCCGTGGCTCTGGTGCTATCAGCACCGCACTCTCCCGAGTGATCCACGGGCCGGCCCCCACTTCCTTTTAAAGCCCTCAGAACCACGCCCATGACCACCATTTTTAATCAATTCACTACAGCATTGTCCTATAATCTAATCACCTTTTCAAGACCCCACCTTGCAATTACAATAATAGGATTTCCCACCCTCGACAGTTACAGCAGGGATTAAGTTTAGGGGGGATGTTCAACCCAAGGCAGGGGCTAACAACACCTAAGTTATTAAGTTATTGAGAGCATTAGATAACATTACTGGAAGCAGAAGTAGGTAAGAGCAGTTAAGATAACTGGAGTGGGACAGACCTCGGTTCAAAACTAATATCCGCTAATAACTAGTTATGTGACCCCAGGAGTTATTTAACATTCTGAGCTGGGGTTAATCTGTAAAACGGACATAGGGTGGTTATGAGAATTAAATGAGATACCGCATATGCGCAAAATATAGCACAGCCCTTCCTCCTCATACATTCTTGGTTACACGAAGGCTTCCTATCAAGTTCTCCACCTATTGCAGAAATTTCTTGGGAAAGGAGTAATGAAGGAACCACACCACAGGCTCTCGAATTCACTTCGTCATAGCGCAAAATTTGCTGAGCGCTTATTGTGTGTTAAACGCGGTGTATCTGGCCCAACCTTCAAAACTCAGTTTGAAACAGAATGCAAGCGTGAAAATAAATAGGAGGAAGTGCTGTCTTCACTTTTAAGTCGTTCCCCAGCAACTCTAGTCCAGACAACTAGACCTTAGGCCCTGTCCCCGGCCCCCAACCCTCCCAAGGCAAGGTCATTCAAGATCTGCCCTCTGTTTCCCAGCCTAGGCCCAGTCCGCTCAAGCTATTTACATCACCCGTAGGCACTCTAGTCACCTGCCCAGGGACACTCCCCTAGGCCCTGCAAGCCCCGCCCCCTAGGTCCTTCAGACTCCTCCCCAGGCGCCGGCTCGGGTCCACCGATTCTGCGCTCCCTACTTCCCACGCCCTGAGTCAGGCAGTACCTGCAGGCCACTCCGCTTGTTCCAGGTGAAAATGGATCCTGGGTACCCACTCAGAGCCAAGAGCAGTTCGTGGATCATGCCCACGGCGAACCTCGAGTCCCCAGATACGTCACCCCCTCCTCCAGCGCCCCCCCAGGCGACCACGGGGGCGAGCGTCTCCCCTTGGGTACACGCACAGGCCACTGGGTCGGGCGGTTAGTCCTGAATCAACCCGCCGAGACAGTTGAGGGAGGAGCGTACAGGAAGCCGAGAAGGCGATGGCACGCTGAGTCCCGGAAGTGAGCTGTGACTCGCTGGGTCCGACCGCTAGCTCCTGCCCAGACTCCTCGGAGAGGATGGCGCGGTCGCGTCCTTGCGCATGCGCTCTCGGTGCCCCGAGTCTGCGGATTGGACTTCCGGCTTGGGAGCTGGACCCTCCGGAGGCTGGAGGGCCGGGGCTGAGGCTCGACTGCGAGCGGGTGTGGCTGGCCTGGGGGTAGGGATGTGAGTGTATTGAGGGACAGTTCGAGAGGGAGACGCTTCAAGCGGTGGGCCGGAAGGTGCTCTCAGGGCGTCTTATCCCGGTCGTTGGCATCTGGAGGGACTGCACGAAGGCGCCGAGAGTGACCCGGCCGGAGGGAGCGAAGACAAAGAGGCCGGAACCCCGCGCCCGCCGCTCCTTGAGCTGAGCCCCGTGCCCGCGAGCCCGCAGCACTCGGAGCCCCTGGCCAGCACCCGAGCTCGTCCTCAGGAGACCCATTACTACTGCCCCCTCGGACTCCCTCTCTCCACCAACTCAGTGCGACTCTCCCCAAGGCCACCCGGTCCTCGCTTCAGGAGCCAAAACGTACTTCTCCCGATGCGCGAGGTTTCCCGTCAGTAGCTCCCAAACCCTTGCTGAGCGGTTACTTTTCCTGTGAGGGGAAAACAAAGACCCGATACTCAGTACTTGATTTTTGTCTGGGATGGGAACTGGTAGTTGTGGGATCTGAGGGGGCGGGGCGGACGCTGAAGGCCTCTGGAAGGACTGCAGAGGTACTGGAGGTGATCAGCCGCGACCCGCTGGACGGAGGCTTTTTGTTGCCTTTCAGAAGAATGGTGATTTGCCTTTAGATCTTCTCGATCTCCTCTCTTAGGGTTCGAACACACTGTGCGACATTGGTCAGGGCCGTTAAGTGGGATCAGATTTGGGGGAGGTGGGAAAGGAACAGACTACTTTCTATCTTCTGCTGCTTCCTGAGGCTGCCCTGGAAGTCGCCCAGACATGCAGCTTTTGAAAGATCTTTCTCCTTCGTGCTCAGTTTTGGCTTGCTGCCCTGAAGATGGCGCTACCTCAGATGGCCACTTGGAGCACATGGGAAGTCAGGCCAGCCCTGGCAAGACTTTAGACATATGAATATATTCCTTCTGATAGTGCCCTCTCTCTACTCCAGGAAGAAACTCTTAGAGAGACTGACTCACCTGCAGGTGATTCTCCAAAGACAGGGCAAGATAAGTGTGAGCCCTGGAACTTGGACCCTTAAGTGGAGGGAAACTGCTTTCTCCTGTGAATGATGGCCAAACCCACTTTGAAAGGCAGTGGCACTAACTCTGAGACCTTCCGACAGCGCTTCAGGAGATTCCATTACCAGGAGGTGGCTGGGCCCCGGGAGGCTTTCAGCCAACTCTGGGAACTTTGCTGTCGGTGGCTAAGGCCGGAGGTGCACACCAAGGAGCAGATTGTAGAATTGTTGGTGCTAGAGCAGTTCCTGACTGTCCTACCTGGGGAGATCCAGAATTGGGTACAGGAGCAATGTCCAGAAAGTGGAGAGGAGGCAGTGACTCTGGTGGAAGATTTAGAAAGAGAGCCTGGAAGACCCGCACATTTGGTGAGAAGGGAGAGGGAATTCAGAAATGTGAGACTGGGAAGGGGTAAGGGCAGAGGGCCAAATTAAGTTATACACAGTCTCCCTTGGCGATGCTTATACTTCTGGTCTGGAACAGGTAACTTTTTCAGATAGTGTTTGTCTGGAGTTACTACCTGGGTGTATCTTTGCCTACCCTGTCATAATGAGTTTTTTCTAGTTTCTGGGGAAATTTTTTTTTTCAGCTTGTAGTTGAGTTTACTGTTTTGATCTTTTCCTTCTGGAGTTCCAGCTGCTCTAAGCTAACAATAATGGAATAAGACCCTTGTTCTCTGTAACCTCTCCTACCCCTACAACCCTAGCAATGTCCCCAAAAGATGATCTCTTTTGGGGTATTAAATAATATCTTCTGCGAATGCCCCTCATTTTGACCTTGCAGTGACAATTAATGGGGGTTGTTTCTAGGTCACAGTCTCTGTGAAGGGGCAGGAAGTGCACTCGGAGAAGATGACACCCCTGAAATCATCACAAGAGTTATTAAGTGTTCGGCAGGAGTCAGTGGAACCCCAGCCCAGGGATGTACCCAAGAAAGAGAGGGCAAGAAGCCCAGACCTGGGACCACAGGAGCAGATGAACCCAAAGGAGAAGCTCAGACCTTTTCAAAGGAGCGGTGAGGAGTAGATTCATATGGGAAGATAGAGTGCCATTCTAAGTTGGGAAGTAGGGTTGGGAATAGTGAGTGGGAAAGGGATCTTAGGAATAAGTGGAAATTGTAGAATATTTGGTTGTTGGGGACCTCCTGAAGACATGTACTTTAGCCCTCTGGTATAGTAGGTATTCTTACATTTCCTCTTTTGATAAGTCTGCTAGAGAATGGCCCCCTAGTTCTTATCAGAACTTGGATCTCTTTTGTTTCCTCCTGGTAATGATGATCATAGGTCACTATTTTCTAGATAAAAATTCTTTTCTGTACTTGAAGTAACATCTTCCTTTTACTTGTTTCCTTTCTCTATTTTTTTAAGCTTTCCCCCATAAGTTCCATTCTTCAGACCCAAGTTTTTGTCACTCTCCTTTGGAACTTTAAGTTCTCCAAATATCATGTTAATTGTGGAGAACTAAATTATACATATTATTCCAGTGAGGGTCTGTTAGGTAGAGGCTGAATAAAAATTTTACTTCAGAATTTTGCAACATCTTTTTTCAGTATAATCCAATATAAAATTATATGGTGATTTTTTTTTTTTTTTTAAAAAGATGACCGGTAAGGGGATCTTAACCCTTGACTTGGTGTTGTCAGCACCACGCTCAGCCAGTGAGCGAACCGGCCATCCCTATGTGGGATCCGAACCCGGGGCCTTGGCGCTATCAGCACCGCACTCTACCGAGTGAGCCACGGGCCGGCCCATATATGGTGATTTTTGTTCACCTGGTAATTCCCAGGACACTTAAAGCTTTCCCCATTACCTCTGTACATAGCTGCTTATTCTTGTACTTGATTTTGTAGAACTTGTTTTTCTTCTTTGTACTCTATCAAACTCCATTTTGTATGTTTTTTTCCCCCTTTGATTATTTTATTCAAAACTTGAGATTGTTTTAAATTCTGATCTTATCATCCAAGGCCATAGCCTTCTTAGCCGTTTTGGTAATGGTCTCTGTTTAGTCATCCAGATGAAATCCCTCAACCTAACACACAGACTTGCAGAATTAATCAGTTTTTGAACACCTATCATGTTCTCAACATCTTGAAGGGTACTCTGCAGTAAGAAAAGGTGCCTATCCTCAGAGAGCTTGCAATATGATTGAGAACACAAAAGCAAACTATAGGGCCGGCCCATGGCTCACTTGGGAGAGTGCGGTGCTGATAACACCTAAATTTGTGCTGTACTGAACTGTATTGAAACAATTCCAAACAATGAATAAGTGGGAGATGAAGGTAGGCGGCTGTAAGGAAGGCTTTTGGGGAGCATTGACAAATACAGCTTCTTGAAGGACAGGCTGAATTTGGATAGGAGGAAGGGAGTTAAATGAAAGGCACAGAATGATAAATAAAAGTGCTGTGTTCTGGAGAGAAAAGTCTAACAGGAATGGACAGTGCATGATAAACACTAAGGTTAAGCCTCAGCAGGATAGCTTGTGAGCTGAGGAAGCAAGAGACTGGAGTTAGATAGGACAATGACTGCTGCATTTATTCAGGTGTGAGAGGATAAGGAGTCTGGACTTAGATGGTGGCAGTAGGAATGGAAATGAAGGACAGGACGGTAGTGACTGTGAAGGAAACAGACGAGTTTCCTTCCCTCTTGTCTCCTTCCCCCTGAAGTCACTCTGAGTTTAATTCTCTAGCCCTAATTGAACAATAGGAGACAGCAGGTGACTGCTCACAGCAGTGCTAGGACATGCGTACAAGTGGTCAGGAGTGCTAGGGAGCAACTTGGAATACAATTATCTGCTCTGAACCCACGACAGAATTTTTCCTCTCTTGTCACCCTGCTCTGGAAAATATTTCTCATCTTCTGAGGTTTCCTATATTTTTCCCACTTTCTTCAACCCACTGAACTTTCTGAAAACATTTCCCTAGACACTTTATAATCCTCTTGGATAAAAAGGCAGGAATGAATTGAGAGATTTTTTCTTATGATTGGTCCAAACTATGATACCCCTTTGTTTGCTTCCCTGCAAGCAGGATTTCCATTTCCTAAATCCAGTGTGGTCTCCAGGTTGGAGCAAGGAGAGCCATGGATCCCAGGTCTGTTGGGCTCCAAGGAGAAAGAACCTCCAAGAGGCAGCCACACAGGAGATAGCCAAGTGTATGCTGATCTGTTGTTATCCAAGAGAGAGAGAAGCAGCTGGGTGGAACAGGATCACTGGGGCTTTGAGGATGAGAAAGTGGCAGGTGTGCATTGGGGCTATGAAGAGACCAGAACGCTCCTTGCAATTCTCAGCCAGACTGAATTTTATGAGGCTCTCCGAAACTGTCATCGAAACAGTCAAGTATATGGGGCTGTGGCTGAGCGCCTCCGGGAATACGGCTTCCTCCGAACCCTGGAACAGTGTCGGACCAAGTTCAAAGGTCTCCAGAAGAGCTATCGGAAAGTAAAGAGTGGCCACCCACGTGAGATTTGCCCCTTCTTTGAAGAGATGGAAGCCCTAATGAGTGCCCAGGTCATTGCCCTGCCCAGTAATGGCCTGGAAGAGGCAGCCTCTCACTCTGGCTTGGTGGGCAATGATGCTGAGACTAAGGAGCTAGGGCAAGGGGACTGGGAGCATGAGGAGAGAGCAGAAGAGGCTATGGCTGAGGAGTCTGACAGTGATGAGATGGATGTGGAGGCCACCCACCAGGACCCTGACAACTCTGCTGCACCTGTCCTGTTCCGAAGCCCAAGTGGTAAGAAGCTTTTCTTCTTGGTGTTTTGGGATTAGACTTGGGAAGCAGTGAGACTAGATGTGAAATCAGGAGGCTTAATGTCACCTGCCAGCTTTGCCACTCAAATAGGGAACAAAGAGGAACTTCTCAATTCTGTGTATTATTCTCTTTTGTGGGAAAATCAGTGAGATAATAGTATGGAATAAATTTAGATTTTTGAAAGAAATACACAGAAAATTCAAGAGAGCACTGGAAAGTCATTCCTTCCATTTCTGTATAAAATATTTTTTTCCTGATTATATAATCATTGCCGGCTATATCATTGATGGCACTATATTATCCTTAAGGAGAACTAGTATTTATTGAGCACCATATATGAACTCAGTGCTTTACTTATTTTATCTTTTACTCCCTCACATCTCAAAATCAGTTTATTATGTGTTCATTTTTACTTACAGTAGCACAGTGAAGGATTGCTCAAAATCGGGCAATTTTATGTCTTGTTTTTGAGATTCACAGTATACACTGGCATTTTAACAGGACCGAGAAGTCCTGTAACAAGAAAGCTTGTTTAACACTCTATGTTGAAATATTTTTGCCTATGGAATCCTTTTTTAAGTATCACCTATTACAGTTGATAGAATTTGTACAAGTATGTTGTTATGGAAAGAGCACCAGAGTATGATTCAGGAGGCTTAGATTCTAATCCTGATAACCACTTGTTTAGTGGTTGACCATTCAGCTGGATGACCTTGGACTAAGTTTTCATTTCCTCAACTGTAAAGTGGGGCTTGGCAGCAGGACTACATCTCTAAAGTTGCAGTTCCACTGTGAACAGTGATCTTTTCCATTTTTTATGTGTGATGTTACTTTAGTTCTGTTCTGGCCTTCTTGGCTTCCTGTCTTCCTTTTCCTTTCTCTTCATTTTTCTTCATTCTTTTTTCTCCCTTTTTTGTCACTGACATAAATAAATTTAGGTAAATGAGAAATGTGGCACATGTGCTAAGTGCTATTATTTTCATTATCTTCATTCTTTTCATCTTCTCCCACTGCTTTTGTTTTGCAATTCTTTCCTGTTCTCCTTTACTTGCAGTGAATGGAGGATAATGGAAGAAATGTAACCTTCATCTGGCTCTCAGGGGGGAGGAAGACTCTTTGAACCCCCCTTCCCTCTACCTTGGGTACCTTCAGGGAGTAGAAACTATAATCATCCTGATGTGGCTTTCCTGAAAGTACTGCCAACTGGGGGACCTGCAGCACTAGCATGTGTTCAGGCCAGGAGATACTGTCTACTCTTGCTTCTTTCTTCATTCTGGCTTTTGCCAGTCCTTCACCCCCATGGATAAGGTGAATGATATAAGGTCCTTATCTTGTACCCTTTAGGTCTTTGCTATGGCTGGGCTTGCTTATTTGAGATCATGTCAAGTGAAGAATGGCCATAATAGGGATTAGGTGGCACTGTGATTCTGAAAGAGGCAGTTCCTTGGGGTTTTAAATCATTCTTTAGGAAACTGAATTCATAAGGAAGTAGGGTGGGTGGAAAAAGAATGATCAGAAAAGTTAGGAATGACTTTTGGTTGGGAGCAATTAAGTATGGGTGTTCTTCCTCTGACTCATGATTTTCTAGTTAGGATCAGAATTCCAGAAAAACTACTAGAAGGATGAGGAAACGCATTCCGTACACTTGTCTCAGTTTACATAATTGTTTCACTGGCAGGTGGAAAGGTCTTTTTATATATATATATGGCTAAAAAGAATTTATGAAAGGGCTCTTTGAAATTGCTAAAGGATAGAAAGAAGCAAAATATTTTGTAATGAGTTTGTTTAGATTTTGGAGACATGGAATATTTTTACTTTTTCATTTAGGAACCCAAGCTCAGATGATTTTTCATGATGCAGATTATAGGGCTGAGGAATTGAGGCTCTAAAACTCTGGATTAAGTGGTGCTGAAATTTCTCTTCTGGTGGCAGGTGTGCACTGGGGCTATGAAGAGACCAAGACTTACCTTGCAATTCTTAGTGAGACTCAGTTTTACGAAGCCCTCAGGAACTGTCACCGCAACAGCCAGTTGTATGGAGCAGTTGCTGAGAGGTTATGGGAATATGGCTTCCTTAGGACCCCAGAGCAGTGTCGGACCAAGTTTAAAAGCCTACAGACCAGCTATAGGAAAGTCAAGAATGGCCAAGCACCAGAGACCTGTCCTTTCTTTGAAGAGATGGATGCCTTGGTGAGTGCCCAGGTTGCCACCCCGCTCAGTGATTGCCAGGAAGAGGAGACAGCTTCTTGCCCTATTCAGGGGACCAGTGAGGCTGAAGCTGAGAAGCAGGCTGAGGAGGCAGAAGAGGATATAGATGACGATTCTGATGATGAAGAAGAGGATACTGAAATACCCCCAGGGGCTGTCATAACTCATGCTCCAGTTTTATTCCAGAGCCCCAGTGGTAAGATCCTTTCACTTTTTATGGTATAAATAGCAAAGAAGAGGCAATGGGATTTAGTAGAAAGTCATCAGATTGAGGAGAACTGGCCTCTACAACCCAATTTTCATGGATTCTTCTTGTGACCACCTACCTTATCTCTTCCCCGTGTTTCCTGTCTATTAAAGCAGCTCAGTGAGGGGATATAAATTATTCATGTGACTTGCCTTCTCACACTACAGCATCAGTCTGAGATAGTTGCAAACACTGTAAATTTGCTGTCATCTATGTGTGAGCTGCTAAGTTTCCAGCCAGCTTACCTAGCAGGGAATCTGAAAGCTAACATTTCCCAAGTAGCCTGTCATGTACCCATAGTAGAAAGTTGATTTTAAAAGTTCATTCTCATTTATATGTTTTTCTTCTAATTTCAGCCTGTATACCAGCTGATGTCTGCATTATTTACATAAATGAAAACCTGAAAACCCTTTTCTTCAGACACATTTTTGCAAAAATTGAGGTTTCTGAGGGAATTGACCCTTTGAATCTTAGCCATTGTATAAGAAAAAAAAACTGCACTATGACTTCCCTCCTTGTGGGAAGAAAAATTCTGATTTTGGAGTCATAGGTGTATATGTATGTGAATCTGGACTCTGTTGTTTATTAGCTGAGTGACTTAAAGCAAGTTACTTAACCCCCAAGTTAGCTTTTATGTTAAGACCTACCTCATCGAGTTGATGTGAGGTACTGTGATGAAGCACCTAGCATAGTGCCTGGGCACATAGTACGTACTGAGTAAATAAGTCCTTTGGATCAGCATTCTTCCAGAGTGTTCCATGAAGCATCAATTCCATGGAGTACTAACATGTTCTACTAAAAAATGGCTTCTAGGTTTGGGAAATGCTAAATACTCCTCTTGGAGGCTCATAATATATATTTACATATTTAAATTTCTCAAATTTCATTTAATCTAGTAAATCTCTATTTCATGGAACATCTCATTAAATTAGGTTTCTGGATGGAAATACTGCTTTAGGGGGTACATACACAGGCTGACACTCAGCATTCTTTTGCTCTTTTGGGATCCAGAGTTTACACGAAACATCTGAAAAGTGCAACTACTCATAGCCTAAGCCCAAAGAAGGCTGGCACTTGGTTCTTAAGGCCTTTTGTTCTTTGAAAGACACTAAGTATTTTTCTGCCCTGTTTTTATTTTCAGCATATACTGGAGTAAACGGGGGAGGGAACTCATGAAGCTCTTTC
The DNA here is from genome assembly GCF_000696425.1 of Galeopterus variegatus. Lineage (NCBI taxonomy): Eukaryota > Metazoa > Chordata > Mammalia > Dermoptera > Cynocephalidae > Galeopterus > Galeopterus variegatus. Next base: position 26,545 of record NW_007727095.1, read on the forward strand.
TAGATACAAGAAGTTTCCCAAAAAGTTTTCCTGGGTATTTCCTTCTAATCTCTTTAGTTACTGGCAAAGAACATGACAAGAATACCATGATAGGCCTGAGATGTGGCAAAATACAGCATTAGAAAATATTTTTCCAGGCCGGCCTGTGGCTCACTCGGGAGAGTGCGGTGCTGATAACACCAAGGCCACGGGTTCGGATCCTATATAGGGATGGCCGGTTGGCTCACTAGCTGAGCGTGGTGTTGACAACACCAAGCCAAGGGTTGAGATCCCCTAACTGGTCATCTTTTAAAAAAAAAAAAAGAAAGAAAATATTTTTCCTGTATAAACATGGTGATAGTCTTATCAAAAACCCAGTGAGGCTGGCTGGTTAGCTCAGTTGGTTAGAGCACAGTGCTGTAACACAAAGGTCAAGGGTTAGGATCCCTTTATTGGCCAGCCACCAAAAACAAAAACAACCCAGTAAGTTTTCCTTGCTGTACTGAGAGGATTTTCTGAAGATCCTGGGTATCTAAGAAGTGTTAAAAGAATATATTAATCACCTCCTATGTAGATGAGAAGCATGTGATAGGTTACCAAGTAGAAAAATAAAACATTGGAATTTTAATAATGGTAGTTATTTGGGATCTACAGCTCCCTAATTTTTATCTTTAATCATCTAATGTAATACTTGTTTTTCCCAGGTTTGCTTTGCCCTGGCACATATAATTAAGAAAATGTATAACTTTTTAAATTCTATTTTTACATCAGGTTTTGAGGCTGGATTTGAAAATGAAGAGAATCCAAAACGGGATATTTCTGAGGAAATACAACTGCACAGAACATTACTTGCAAGGTCTGAAAGGAAAATTCCCCATCATCTTAATCAAGGTAAAAGTGAGAGTGAATGTAGATCAGAAAGACAGTGGGGAAGCACGCCAGGGAAGAAAAGAGGAAAACTGACACTCCCAGAGAAGAGTTTAGGTAAAGTACTAAGTCATCAGAGACCCTGCTTGGGAGACAGACCCTACAAATATCACAGCTATGGCAAAAGCTTTGGTCCAAACTCCCATCTCATGCATCAAATATCCCACCAGGTAGAAAATCCATATAAATGTGCAGACTGTGGGAAAAGCTTCAGTCGTAGTGCACGCCTTATTAGACACCGGAGAATCCACACTGGAGAGAAACCTTATACATGTCCTGACTGTGGGAAAAGTTTCCGTGACAGTTCAAATTTCATCACCCATAGGAGAATCCACACTGGGGAGAAACCTTATCAATGTGGAGAGTGTGGAAAACGCTTCAATCAGAGTTCAAGCCTTATAATTCACCAGAGAACCCACACAGGAGAAAAACCTTATCAATGTGAAGAGTGTGGAAAAAGCTTCAATAACAGTTCTCATTTTAGTGCACATCGGAGGATACATACAGGAGAGAGACCCCATGTGTGTGTCGACTGTGGAAAGAGTTTCAGTAAGAGTTCTGATTTACGTGCACATCATAGAACCCATACAGGAGAGAAACCCTATGGGTGCCATGATTGTGGCAAATGCTTCAGTAAAAGCTCTGCCCTCAGTAAGCACCAAGAAATCCATACACGAGAAAAGCTTCTGTCAAAATCAGCACCTGAGTAAGCCCCTGGGGATATATAAAGGAAAGAGCTTCAATAAATGTATTCCTTGGAAAGTCTTCCAATATTGAGATCCATCTCCTATTCTGTGCCCATCTAGCTTAGGAAATACTCTAGGATTTACACCACTCTTTGCTCCTCACATTTCTCCTGGATCTGGAGTCAAATTCCCAAAGCACTTATCTCAAAAATGAAAGGAATATTTTAGTCCCTTTCCTTGTCTGCATCTGAATAGATGAATAACAACTTTTCCCTCTCAGTGCCTGTGCTGTTCCCTTCATATAAGTAGAGAGGACATGGTAGTAAATCCATAAATTTGATAGGCATCCTTCTTTACTCATCCTGTCATTCAGCTCCATTTTGACTGGAAAAACCTTCACAGCAGCATTGCAGGAAGAAGTTGTGAGATTCTGCTCATTAAATGTGTCTATCTCTTCTTACTACAATAATGGAAATACTAAAAAGAATGACTGTGCCTGCTCTCTTAAGCCTGTGTTCAGAATGACATATTCATCAGGCATACTCTTCATTTACCTAAAGAAGCAGAATTTAATGTCCATCTTGGTTCTGCCCTTTGAATCATCTTGTCAAGAACCAGGTGTTCTATATGGGGAAACAGTGCAAACCTTATATAAATATTGAGGTGTGAACCCTGGATTTCTTAGTTTCTTCCAAGTCCTAAAGGGTTGGAATAGAATAATACTACACTCACAGCATCTAGTTTGATATTCTTTCTGTCCCGTCTCATCTGAATTTCATCTGTCCCTTGTGGTCCAGAAGCCCAAAGAGTAAGCTAGCTAGATATGGTGATAGGGAAAGCCAATAGGGATTAATTCATATTCCACATACTCTAAATACCTAGTATAGTGTTATGCACCCCATGGGTGCTCAATATTAACTTGCAACAATGAGCAGAAGCCACTGCCACATTCCCATGTATTGGGAAAATGGACCACTTTGTGCTGACAACCCTTCACCCTACTGGCAAGAAAGATGGATTATCTTTGGTCAGTGGAGCTGCCAATCTATACACACACTCTCAGCCTTATACAATTAAAAACAGCTCTTTAAAAACAAGGTAATTACTGGGCTGGCCAAGTAGCTCAGTTGGTTAGAGCATGGTGCTGACAACACCAAGGTCCAGGGTTTGATCCCTGTACTGGCCAACTCCCCCCCCCCCCCCAAAAAAAAAAAAA
>NW_007727095.1:30341-60685 GCF_000696425.1 Galeopterus variegatus
CCCCCCCCAAAAAAAAATGTAATTACTGACCTTTATAATCAAATAGTATTGAATTTAGTATTCAATATTGAATATGTATAGTATTGAACAGTATTGCCCATTTTTTCACAGAAGTATGATGGACCCTGTGCAGTACAAGTTAAACAGACCCTGTCCTTGTCTTTACAATCTAAAACAGATACTGACATGGACACATAATAAGAACATGTGTATGGCTGAAACAGTTTTAGAGAAATCTAGGAAGCTAGGTGGTAACACTGCATAAATGTTAGGGTCAAATGTATTAGAATCTGCTATAAGAAGAATCTGGGAGGTATTTTCTTCTCTTTGTTCAGGAAGTCTTCATGAAGCAGGAAGTGTTCAAAGAAGAGAAGGTTACTGGGTAAATTAGGGGTGGGATGAACTTTCCAAAACTAGTTGCAAAATTGAGTGCTGGGTGGGTGAGGAATGGGAAAATAAGGGGAAGGGAGAAAGTTTTGTGCAGATGGAGCAAAGGGCAAAGGATATACTGTAAGAAAGCTTGGAATAGCACAAAACTCAAATAGGATGATATGGGCTGTGCAATAGAATCACCTGAGGTGGACCCCGAGGTGGTACACACATCATCTATAATGAATCAGGTACCGTGTGTTCTTACTGATAAGGAAACAGCTTGTTAGCACTGGGGAAGAATAAGCAGTTTGAGGTGACTAGCTTCTATGGGAGAGAAAGGTCAGAAATCTTAGTATGTGTTGAAGATACTTCAGTGGGCTGGTCAAAGGAAAGATGAACATAGCCAGACGGCCAAGGATAAGTAGCTATTCCACATTAATATTTAATTAGAACCCTGTGGCTAGAATGAGATCTGGGAGAGCAGCAGAGAGATGGAATATTCTGTAATTCATAGCTTGCTTTGTTAGATGAGAAATTAATTAGGGTTTTGGTGTTGAGGAATCCTAGTACAAAGAATCTGCTAACATTTATTAGGAATTAAGGGAAGATGGTATCTCAGTTATGTTGCCTAAGCAGACAGAAGGTACAAAAAACATCACTCTAATACCTTAGGATCTGATATAGTTTAGGAAGTATGCTGTAATATCAAAGAAATGAGAGATTATTATCTAGTATGTTTACATCTACTCAGGTGGAAAAAACATTGGTGGGATATGAACAGAATCCTGATTCCAGATGTTGTTGTGTGTAAGTCAACCTGCCCCTGTTTCTCTTTCTGTAAAGCAGGATAATGTTTACACCTAATCTGCCTCTCAGGGATACCATATTAATAAAATTATATCTTTTTGGTGCCTGGTATTTCTTCAGATGTTTGTGTATATATGCAAATTATTATGATCAAGCTGTTGATGGTAGGAAAATATAAATCTTTACCTGCTTTTTTGACTCCTTGTGTGGAGTTACTAAAGTATGCCTGTCTGAATCATTATGTATCTAGGCAGAGGCACAAATTAGAATGTGGTAAAAGAGAAATTAGAATGAAAATCCTTTTTTGGTATCTGCATCCATAGTCACAGTCCACTAGAACCCATGATAATTGGGGCCTTTTGTTTTAAAAGGCCCAGGACCAACCCTCCAACCTCCAGATGCAGAGAATGTGCCAAAGGAATAGGGCGAAGGCAAACTCTCTAACCAGGTGAAGACCCAGGTCATCTCAAACTAGCTCACAAACCATTAAATGCTGCCCAATCCACCAATCCTGAGGATGGAAGAAGCAAGAAATAATAGTCTTTAAACATTCTGAGAGAAACCAAGCCCACTTTTGGAGGAGCAAGAGGATACATGTACTCCTAACTTTCTAATACCCATAAAGGCTTTGTGGGGAAAGGGTAGCATGTGCAGCAGAAGAAACAAAAAATACACGTGCTGGTAGAAGCTGGAGAGTCGTATCTATTCTCATCACTTGTTTCCTTAGTGCTGTTAATTTCCTTTATCTTCCCTATACTATACTTCCCTATTCTTATTTTCATTGCTTTTTCTCTATGGCCAATGCTATAGAACTTAATATTTATATGTATTCTCTATGCTGCTACCATTTCTCATTTATTGTACACTGAGTGTAGAGGCTGAGTCTTGTCAACTTTGTATAGCACTCTTTTTATGGTGACCAGTTAGGGAAGGGAAGATGATGTAAGAGTGTAAAGATGACTCAGTTCTCTCCTCATTATTCAATTCAAAATCTAAAATGCAAACCACTCCTGTACACTCAAATAGCTATCTAAGGACATGCATGTCTCAAAGTTTTACATATAAAATATTATGGAGTATTCTCTGTAACCGTGGTGCTTAAAGTATCATTTTATATATATTTTAGAAGCATAAATTCCTCCTTTCCTACTACACCTCCCATGGGGCTCTTTCAGAAACAAAACTTTGGCACAATTCAAAGTCACGTTAAAGGCTAGAAACAGAAGCCCAAAAGTAACCGTGGTGCTTAAAGTATCATTTTATATATATTTTAGAAGCATAAATTCCTCCTTTCCTACTACACCTCCCATGGGGCTCTTTCAGAAACAAAACTTTGGCACAATTCAAAGTCACGTTAAAGGCTAGAAACAGAAGCCCAAAAGTATCTTTAGAGTTCAAGAAGGGTCTGCTCAGCATAGCTCCCCTATGGTCAACATAAGAGAACATAAAAACAAAATGGTTTTGAAGGGGATTCAGTTCCACCTGTATAACCCATTAGATAGTATCTTTAGAGTTCAAGAAGGGTCTGCTCAGCATAGCTCCCCTATGGTCAACATAAGAGAAGAGAACATAAAAACAAAATGGTTTTGAAGGGGATTCAGTTCCACCTGTATAACCCATTAGATGAATTAGGGAAGTAATTTTAAAGTCTTCCACAAATACCTCCTCAAATTACTTTAGCAGAATTCAATTTACAAATATTTTATTGACACCTTCTCTAAACACAGTACAGAAACCTACACGGTGAGATCTATATTCCAATAATTCATGCTGTTGGCCACCAAGTACCTGAATATTTCTTCAGCCTCACAAATCACTAGTTGCCCAAAGGTGACATTAGAGATTTTTTAACAGATAAATGAGGAAGCAACATTTAAGTGACTGGGCCAAGTTCTAGTGAGCTTGGTGGTCTTGATGTGGAATTAGTGTAGGCAAAATGAAAATGCATTCCATATCAGTCCCACCAGGCTTGGCCTCTAAAAATGTTGTAGAACAAAGTTGTTTTTTTTTTTTTTTAAAAAAGATGACCAGTAAGGGGATCTTAACCCTTGACTTGGTGTTGTCAGCACCACACTCTCCCAAGTGAGCTAACCGGCCATCCATATATACGGATCCGAGCCCATGGCCTTGGTGTTATCAGCACCACACTCTCCCAAGTGAGCCATGTGCCAGCCCTAGAACAAAGTCTGATAACATGAAAGTGTTCATCATAACATTCAGTGAAAAAATGAAGTTATAAACAATTTTATCATTCATTTTTAATATACATAACAAAAGTTAGTGGGATGAATGCCTTTTCTTTCTTTTTCTTGCCTTATTTTACTGGCTAGGACCTCTTAATACAGTTTTGAAGAGCAGTGGTTAGAGCAGACATCCTTTACTTGTTACCAGTCTTAGAGGGAAAACATTCAATATTTTACCATTAAATTTGATGTTAGCAGTAGTTTTTCATAAATGATCTTTATCAGCCAATCCACATATTTTCAATTCCAGAAGCTCAAACAGGAAAACATATGCCCCCCTCACCTTCTCACCCCCACTTAAGGCTAGCATGACTTTTATACCATGAAAAAAATGCCATGAGAAGCCAATAAATTAAAATCATTCATTGGAGGTACTGAATAGCAAGCTGACAAAAGTCCTTGCTACTCTAGAGAATACGCCAGCAAGGCTGGCTTCCTGTTTTGCCTGCTTCCCCCTTCTCCCTCCCATTGAGGTCTGACCTTTGATTGAACCCAGGATCCTGAGAGCTTTGTAAATAAGGAACTTATGCTCTTATTTTGTTGATAAGTAGTTAGCCATGAACCTTCAAGTGCTGTGGCAGCTGAAAATGTTCTATAAAATAGCTTTGTACTGGACATAACTGATTTAATCAGTACAATTTGTTATTTTCACTGGGTTATAAAAAGGAACCTAAAATAAACTAGGATGCCTTATAGGTCATCAGCCTGTAGGGTCCTCCTGATCTTCATTCTCCACTGTCTCCCCTTGGGTACTGGTTGACAATTCATCGCACTAGCTTTTGTTATATATATTAAAAAATGAACTAGGGCCGGCCCGGTGGCGCACTGCTACAGTGCGCCGCTTGGGAGCGCGGTGGCGCTCCCGCCGAGGGTTCGGATCCCACATACAGACCGGTTCCCGCTCACTGGCTGGGCGGGGGGCGGACGCAACACTGAGGGTTGCAATCCCGTTGCCGGTCCCGGTCCGGTACGGGCGCGACACTGAGGGTTGCGATCCGTTGCCGGACACGAAGAAAGACAAAAAGGAAAAAAAAAAAAATGAACTATAACATTGTTCATAACCTCAGTTTTTCACTGACTACACTGAGGGTTGCGATCCGTTGCCGGACACGAAGAAAGACAAAAAGGAAAAAAAAAAAATGAACTATAACATTGTTCATAACCTCAGTTTTTCACTGAATATGTTATGATGAACACTTTCATGTTATTAAACTATGTTCTACAACATTTTTAGTAGCTGCAAAATGCCCATATTTTATGAATTATTTTACAATGCAATTTCTGTATGAACAGATGGGGGCAGAAAATAATATAATGCTATGCAAGATTATAAACATACATCTAGGAATTTCAAAAACCTAAGAGCTTCCCTCTATGCTGCTCCCTAAAATAAAGACAAATAGAAAACTTATCAGAAACCTTTAGTAATTGAAATTAGGGGTATCATCAGTTTTTTCTTCCTGATAACAGGGAAAAATATACATTATATGCAGCAAAACAATTCAAGCATACCTTAATATCTAATAAATTATTTTTCTTACCATTCACAACTGATCTTAGTTTGTCCCTTGTCTTCAGCTGAAGTGGTCATGGTATGTGTGTGAGTTTTATGTAAGCCTGCACCAGTTTCCATCGTGTAGGGGTGGGGTTATAGGAGACCCAAAGAACCTAGTTACCATGATGTTGCCACTCCTAGAGGACCTTTTGGAATGAGGATAAAGTGAATACTGGGGTGGAAATCTTGGCATCCTCCACAAAGAAAAAGCTAAAGGGATAGAAGCTATTTTAAAAATAGAAGCTGCAGCAGCTCTGTCTTTCCCACACCTTGGTGAGCTATTCTCTCACTCTTTTCATTTCTAAACTGAAGCAAAGACTTCAATCCCTTTCTAGTATCGACAGAACAATCACAAGAAGGGCAAAGCTAGACTTCAGAAACTAGCTTTATCTGTCATGAGTCACACAAAATAGATTAACCCTGACTACTGGGCACCCACACAAATCCATGGTGTTTAACGTAACCTGGTGTCAACAGTCTTGGAGAATACTTAAAGAGTTAAAGCAAGTGAAGGGAATCTGATTAAAGTAAGCACAACAAAATACAGAGCTGTTGTCACAAGCTAGAAGGCTTAAAGGTCTTGGTGGCAATCTGTTTTCCCCTCTCTTCTTACCATAGACTAGTAACCCCAAAACTTTCTGATGAGAAATTACTCTGAATTCCTTGAAGTTTTACGATCACTAATGGGGAGGAACTGCTAAGGTAAAAAAATCACTAGTGGAATGGGGAATTTAGTTAGCAACAACACCGAAGTCCCTTCCAGTAAGCAGCATGGAGGTAAGTTATGCAAGACCTTAGAGCCTGCTAGTCAGTTTAAGACATATTTACTGAGCACCTGTCACATATAAGGTGCTGGTGAAGGAGTCCATGGTACTATGCTTCAAAGGGAGTGGTGGATGGTATACTAAGTGGGATATGGCAGGGACATCTTGGTCACAACACATACTCAAAAGTAGTTCACCTTATTATAGCTTAAAAAAAATTTAACATTTCAGGCTTCAGATGATTCCACTTCTTCCTCAGTTCAGATTTGGTGCCGTCAGAAGCAAAGATGTAGTTGATAGATTCATAGGACAGATCCCACACTTGAGACTGGGTCAAATTAAATGTTTCGGCTGCCAGTTGGTACTCTTTAGAAAGGTGTGTTGCAAAAACACCCTTATCATCGGTCTGCCAATATAAACAAGTACGTTGCAAAATGAACAAGGAAATTTTTTAAAAAACAACTTTTTTGTTTAGAATCTATTTTCCTATTGACCATGCTTCTTTCATAAATCTAAACAAGAGCCTATAAATGCATCTATGCACATCCATAACTAAACAGACTTGTTTATACTTCAAAACAAAACAAAAAACAAAAAAACCCAGATCAGCACGTCAACCCTCACTGCATATTAAAATCACCTAGGGAGCTTTTAAAACATATCCATATCCAGGTCTCACTTCAGATCAAATAAAACAATGTCATGGGATGAGTGTCAGGCATTAGTAGTTTTTTTCTTTTAAGTTCCCTCAGGTACTGTCCAGGATCTTTTCCCATATAGCCCAACCAGAGTCATCCTGGCCCTCTGCAGCCTCTCCTGCCCCAATTCCCTCTAACTTCTCAACCCTCAGCATGCAAGGCAGTCAGCTACATTGTGAATGTCTGACCTAATGCAACTCGGGGACTAAAAAAGAGCAAAACACTTCACACAAATCACTTACACAAATCACAGAAGGATGGGCAATGCTGTACCAGAATCCAAAATGGTGCTGGTCGTAAGACAGAACGGTCTGGCTTTTGATGTTTGAAGTCAAACAGAGTTCTAGATGAAAAGAGAAAAAAACATCTTATTTAAAGCGGATAAGTGAACTCATTCATTGTTCACCAAGTAGAAACATAAGGAAGCTTTCTAAACTATGCTAATTTGCAGCAGTTTATTATTTTATAAAATTGACCTTATATGTAAAATTTGTAGTTCAATTAGTGTAGTTGTGTAGGGAATATGTGCTGGAACTTACAGCAGCAACTACACCAGGCAAGGAATTAATATCTCCTTCATAGCCACATGCTTCCCTTTCTTTAACCAAAAAGAGGAATGTTATAAGCCAGTCATGATGAATAAGGCAGGGAATTAACATGATGGGGGACCAGAAAGGTTTTTTTGAAGGGCTACTGCAATTCCCCCTGGTCTTACAGTGGAGGCCAAAACAAAGGTAAGAAAACTATAGCACTGCTTGAGAGTTACAGAATTATAAAGCGCTTAGAGTAGGCATGGGCTTTTCTCATGGCATCCAAGAAAACCCCTAAACTTTATCTTTACCCAGACAACTGCCTGCTGCTTCTAGGTAAGTAAGTCCATCTTAGGAATGACTTTTACTATTAAATTCTTGCCTTGAAACACTGTACTGGGCTCTCCAACCAGAGTAAAATACCTCACTGACTTGATTGACAGCATCTGCCCCTTCACTTCGCTGGGAGCAAAGCTGAGCCACCACACCAAGTAAGATCACTATGCAAGTGGTTCCCATTCTACTTCTGTGGATGTTTAAAAATTTCCTTAGTAAAAAGAAAAAAAATCTCACCCATAATGAATTGCTAAAAACTCTATAAGTAGTTAAAAAACATACATCCACACAAGTGTTCTGGTAAATTAGTTAATTTAACAAATTGATCATTCCATAAAATGATGTGCAGTTGCCAATCCCTTTTTTCTGTCTTCAGAAAGGACTTTCCTAACCATCCAACTAAAAGTTGTTAATCTCATCACTATTATATCAGCCTGCTTTATTTTCTTCATAGAACTCAACACTGATTTTTGGTGTATGTTTACTGTCTTCCCTCCACTAGAATATGAGTTCATTGAGAAAGAAACCTTGTCTATTTTGTTTACTGGTCTGTTACCCGCAATTTTTTTTGGCAGCTGGCTGGCAGAGGGATCCGGACCATCGACCTTGGTGTTATCAGCTATTCCCAGCAATTAAAGCAGTGTCTACAACAAAGTAGGCACTTCATAAAAATGTAGACAATAAAGTGTGTAATGGTCAACAGACATGTAAAAATATGCTTGGAATTTTCTATAATTATTAATTTTTAAATGAATGTTACATATTCCCATAACTCATGTTAATTTGGTTAAAGTCATTTTAAAATTCTAAATGACCCTTTTTCCCTCCAAAAATACTTCCTAAGTTCCAAATGCTGGGGAATGCAGTAGTGAACAAGATAGGCAGGGGCCCCCCTCTCATGGAGCATATATTCTAATGGGAACTGAAACTTGTTACTTAAATGAGGCTCAGAAAACTCCGGCAGCATCCATCTTTTAACTTGGTATGTTTCTAGAACAGTACTTCTCTACATATGGCTTGCAACCTGGGGGTTGGAGGAGGAAGGCACAGAGGGTTATCTGGGAGACCTGAAACCCTAAGCCTTACCTAGTGGTATCTGGTGTTGCCTCACAAAGTCCACCAGATCCGGGGATCCTCCTTCAGAGGTGTGGAGAAATGTTCCATGCCCGATTCTGTCAGGAAGCAGACTCAGGAGCATTTGCGTTTCTTTCTTTTGTTGTGGAATCTTAAGAGGGGGAGGAGGGAATCAATGACCCCTTTCAATGGTTCTTAAAGTATTCTATATCCAGGTACTGTCTCTCTGACTTGTTAATGCAAACATTCTTGAAAGGTGAACGACTTGTACCTTCCCAGCTATCTTCTTTGCTTTTTATCTTCTCATTCATTCCCCAATATTCTTCCAGATTCACTTCAATGAACACTTGTTAAGAACCTACTTTGTGCCTTTTCACACAAATTCTTTAAAATTTTACAGTGTTAAGAATCATACAAAGTGTTAAGAATCTTACAAAGTATTAAGATGAGGAAATTAAAGCTCTGAAGAATTAAGTAATCTTCAAAAAACAAAACAAAAAACCCCACAGCTCTCTATGTACATGTGTGTTCTGTGTTGTGTATATGTATTCACATATATTAGAAAAAGGTCTGGAAAAATATAACACAAAACTGTTAACACAAAATATTAACTCTGAGGAGAAGAGAAATAGGAAGGGGCCTTTTATTTTAAAATTTTTTCCTCCTATATTATACTTCTCTTTTTTATACTTGGATTTTCTTCAGGTACATGTAACTTTTATAGTTAAAAATATAAAACGCTTTTTTAAAAAGTTGTCCAAGGTCCTAGAGCTAGTGACTGCTAGAGATACGGGTAAAACCTAAACTCTATCTGACTTGGGCCCAGATACTTCCCACACACAGTGCACTCATGCTTTATTTTGACAAGGCTAGCTACATACATACCACAATCACCAAGAAAATGTCTAAAGGTATCTACAGGGTGTCCAACTAGTGAAAGGTCTTTCTGATCAGAGTGTAGAAACATGGACCCTAGATTTTAAGTTCTGCCACCAGACTACTGACCCTCTGGCCTACAGACATGAAAGACACAAGTTCTGGTGAGAGGTTCCAATTTTTTCCTTAATCTTTAAATCATGATGCTATTCACCTTTTCTACATTACCCCATTTAATACTCACAATAACCCTGTGAGGAAAGTAGATTATTATTTCCTACATCTAAGAAATAATTGAATAGGTAAAAGTACTGAGGTAGAAAGTAAATCCACCTGTAAAATGGGGAAGAGTGCAGTAGAGTCCCTTGTTAGCTTCACAGGGATGTGTTTAACAAAGTGACTGTTTTCCAGCCATTATCTGTACATTGTCTGTCACTGTGTGCATGCTGCCAGGGAGCGAGGAGCTGACAAGGGGGACCGATCGCCTTATAAAATGAGAAGCTACTTCTGTTCTTACCAGTGCACATGACACATTCAGGTCCCTTCCACTATGAGGACAGGTGTCAATGACAAGGCTGATGAGGAAAATTTATGCATATTCTCTAATAAGATGCCATTACGCTGTTTTTAATGACAGCTGGAATTCAAGTCAACCACCCCCAGAAACCATAAAAAGATAAAAAACAGTAACACTAGAGACTAAAGCAAGTCATGCCTTTATCACTTTAATTTACATTTTAAAATATTTCTACTTTGCCCTTTTTAAAAATGGTTTTCCAAGCCAGGTTTTTTTCTATTCACTTACAAATGATCCTATTATTTTCTATTCTAATCTGTCTTCTCCAGCCTAAGACAATATTATTTACCTCTGATAGATGCAATGCCAACTTCAGACCTGCTTTTTTAGCTTCTAAAAGAGGTTCCAAGAAGTCTTCTCCCTGTCCTATCTTGAAGAGAAAGGTTAAAATGAGGATGCATGAGAATTCTGGGCAAACTGAGGAATTGGGTACTCTTTTCCAATAAACAAAGGAATAAATAATAGCAGAAAAAAAATAACAGCAGATTGATTCATTTGCACATTTTGTTTATAAAATTCCTACAGTGTGCTAGACACCCTGGAGAATTCAAAGCTGGCAAAGACATAGTTCCTGCCCTAAGAATTTTAAGTCCAGTATCTGGGAACCTGAGGTCAATCAGCTAAGCTGGATATCTCTATCACCAAATTTTATTTCTGGAAGGACACCTAGATATCTAGGGCTAAGGAGAACTCACCTGATTGGGCAACCCTCGTGATTACTAAAAAAACTTCTATTAAATGGATGGTTGAAAACAAGAGCTGAATCATTCAGGTTTAGACAAAGCCATGAGAACCAGTATCATGGGACTCTCTCATTCAGTGGTTTTCAACCAGGGGCAATTCTGCCCCTCCAGGGAACATCTGGCAGTGCCTGGAAACAGTTTTGGTTGTCACAACTGGGAGGGTGTTGCTGGCACGCAGTGGGTAGAGGCCAGCGATGCTGCTAAACATCCTACAATGCCCAGGGCAGCCCTGAGAACAAAGAATTATCTGGCCCAAAATGTCAACATTTCTGCTTGTATCTGACATTCAAGTTCAGGCCAACTTTTCTCTACTGGGGGTTCTATGAGCTTATTAAGCCCTAATGCCCTAAGAGACCCATCCATTGTATGTAATAAATTTTCTTCTCTCCTGTGCATACAGACTGGTACTAGAAGCATACCTTCTTTAGAAGAATGGAGAAAACAGTCATACAGTTATGCAAATCTTTTTTTTTTTTTTTTTTTTTTAAGGGTGCTTAATTCTTTCACAGAATCCTGGTTGAGAACAGCTGCTCTCAATATTCTGGTCATCCAGAGCAGAACAGGGCTTCATCCACAGTGTCTGCTAGGCCCTCTGGAGAACACAGGAAGTTCCAAGCTAATCCTTACCCCTTATTCTACCTTTTAGAAATAAAATGTGTTTAGGAAAAAAACTCACAGTAGGGTCTCCACTGAGGTCAAGGCCAAGAACTGTACCCTCAGTAGAAAGAAAAAACTCTTCAGCAAGTTTAACAGTCTCCTTGGCTACTGAGGGACCACCTCTTCTGTCGATTGCTACCAAATACCTTTAATATAAGAAAAACAGTTGAAAACTAGTATGAAGCCACTGAAAAAGACAACTCTGAGTGTGGCCAGAGAGGCATGGCAGGTGATGTGTAACACATCTTACTAGAAAAGTATAGCCTGACTGAATCTAGACAACATGACATTTTACTTTGCCAGATGGAATGAGACATGAATTTCTAAACAGCATCAAATATTTAGTCAATGTTCAAATTTCCAATTGTCTCATTTCTGTTGTTGTTGTTGTTCATGTATTTGTTTTTTTACAGTTTGTTTGACTCAGGATCCAATTAAGGTCCATACTTTGTGGTAGTAAATGTATCTCCTAAGTCTCTTTTAATCTACAGCTACTCCTTCCTCTCCCCTGACCCCAGTGTGTGCCCCTCGGCCCCATTTCTTTTCTTTCTTTTTTTCTTCCTCTACTTTATTTCCCCTTAGCCCTTAGGCTCAGGACTACTTTGGTTGTGAAGACTAATCTTGAAAGGCTGGATACAGCATTTGAAAATGCAGGAGGGAGAAAAAATGCTTTAAGGTGGATTAGGTGAACTTACTAGAAATAAAAAAAATACAAATAAAAATGAGATGGTTTTATATTAAATTAGCAAAGATTGATTATACTATGTTGGTAAGGAAATAGGGAAATAGTCACTCTCCTACACTGCCTAAAGGTGTAAATGAATACAATCTTATTAATAGGAGTTTGGGGATACATATCCAAAATCTTTTTAAAGATGCATACATTTTAATTAACTGTTCTACTTCTAGAAAGAAAATATTTGGTCAGACGTGCAAAGATAAATACTGAAAGACTGTTATAACAATTATATTAGCAAAACATTGAATGTAATTTAATCATCCATCAAAAGGGAACTGGTCAAGTTAATTACGATATATACTTTTTTTTTTTTTTTTTACTAAAAGGGGAAATTCATTTAATGTAAATGCATACATTAATAAAAAAGAAAGATCTCAAATCAACAATCACCTCTGTACCTTAAGAAACCATAAAATGAAGAACTAAGCCCAGACCTAGCAAAAGATGTAAATAATAAAAATTAGAACACAGATAAAATAGAAAATAGAAAAAAAAAATAGAGAAAATCAATGAAACCCTGCACCCCTTTTCTTGCAATTTATTTTTGAAGAAGCTGGGTTGACTGTCCTACAAAGTTTCCTAGTCTGGATTTTGTTGATAGTATCTCTGTGTTGTTAACATGTTCTCCTGTCTCTTGTATTTCCTATAAACTGATAATTAAATCTAGCCTACAGGCTTACTCAGATCATGATGGAGTGAGCAGGACTGAAGCCATGTTGGGACCTAAATAAAGCTGCCTGGGCTGCAGAGGAGGGGGAGGATTTTTAAAAGGACAGTTTTTTTCTCTCCACTCTTGCTTCCCATCCCCTGACTTTCTTATTCGCTCACTAAGCAGGAAAACAAGGCCAAGAAGCTAATTAGTACTTTCAAAGCTAACAGTTCTTTCTTTGAGATTTATAGAGTTTTGAGAAATGATCAAGGCTAAAAGACTGGAAACTGACCTTGGGTACCAGCCAAGTACACTGGCACAAATCAAAATCTTGCAGGGTCCTGAGATAACAGCAAAGATGTGAACAGAAACCAGGTGAGGCCTTGGCGAGACCTTGTACCTGGCTCACAGACACGGACCCCTCGTAACTCACATCTCCTGCTCTCCTGCTTTTCACCTTCCACATTCCATTCCCTAAACCCTTCCTTTAAAAACCCCTCAGTAAATGTAAATCTTTGAGATGGGATAGCCTATCATCTCCTTCAGCTGAATACATCTGCTTTTCTACCACCAACCATTTGACAGAATTCTGAGTTTTTTTTCTTTCCTTTTCAAAGGGGCGGGCAGCCGGACCTGAGTCTGGTAACAATCAGATCCAATTTTTTGGCAAGAGTAAATAGGTGGAGGTGTGTTTTTAGAAGGCTTAGATCTATTACTTCATTAGGGGTTACAAAATTAGTAATATTCTAATTCTAAAATGTATCAAATATCTCCAGCATTTATCAGTTTACTTATATATTCACCAAATAAATTCCTCCAGCATTTAATTTATTTATTTACAAAATATAGATCAACTATGAGGGGTTTTCAAAAAGTTCATGGAAAAATTCATTTTGTTTTAGTTCTTCCACAAACTTGTTGAAATACACTTGTACACAAATAACACAAAATAATTTTAACTTGTTATAAATGCCATAAAGGGAACAAACTGGTGACTAGAGGCTTCAGGTGGGAGGGGGCACTTTAGACAGAGTGGTCAAGGAAGGCCCCTCTGAGGAAGTGACAGCCAAACTGAGACCTGAACAATGAGAAAAAGCCAGTCATGCAAGGATATGGTAGAAGTGTGTTCTAGGCAAAAGTAACAGGAAATACAAAGGTACCAAGGTGATACAATCTTAGCCTATCTCAGGAACAGGGAGGAGGCCAGTGCATAATAAATGAGGAGGAGTGGTCTAGATGAGCTGTTGAAGTAAGAGAGACAGCCAGATCACATAGGACCTTGCAGAGCACAGTAAGAAGTCCATTTTAGCTTAACAGCAATGGGAAGGCATACTTCACTAGAGCAGAAATACTCAGAATTTTATGGCCATATGAATAAATTCAGAATTGTAGTCTCAGTTTAAACAACAGCGTTCTTCATTCTATTTTTTCTGTAGTAGGAAGAAATCAGTTAATGGTTGATTTTTAAAAATCCATTACACCTATGATCAAAATGGTAAAATTTCATATTCTGCTTTTTTCAATTGTAACTACTAAGTACAATCCTCTTACCTAACATCAATGTCTAAGTTGTCTTGTTTTGACTGTTTTATACCCTCAAGTATAGATTCCACATAAGTCTTTTTAGTCATTCCTGGGAAGGACACAGAAAACATATGTAAAGAGATCATCAATTATTTCATCCTTCAACTTTAGCACCCCTCTATGGACAATTACATTTTCCCTTTATGCTATGACAAGGGCATGATTAAAGTTGAGTGAAAACATGGCCTTTATGGGTACATTTTAGTAAATGCTAATTGTACTTTAATAAAATTGGAAAAAAATGAAGTACTAGAGAAATGAAATGAAAAAAAAAAAACATACAGAATACAAGCCCATTTAAAAATTGTTTCTAGATTCAACAGACATGAAATTACTCTCACAAATTACTATAAAAATTTTAAATGCTCATTCTAGCAAAACAAAAACAGCAACCCCTTTTCTAAGGCCTGTCCTTTAAAAAAAAAAAAAAAGATACATTTGTTTAATTAGCAGGATGTTTTCCTGCTGGTCCAGGAAAAAAAATTCTAATTTGGGTTTCTTTCCCATCAACCCTGCTCAGGTTCAGTGTTTCTCATTCAGGGTACCAGAGATATTCTTCCAAATTTGAATGCTCAAGTCATCCTCTTCTGGGGGGTTCTGCAAGAGTGTTCTCCAGAACAACCTCCTCTAAAATACCCTTTTACCCTGATTATAAAATGCTTGCAAATTTGAATGCTCAAGTCATCCTCTTCTGGGGGGTTCTGCAAGAGTGTTCTCCAGAACAAACTCCTCTAAAATACCCTTTTACCCTGATTATAAAATGCTTGCTTTTGGAGGAAAATCACTAAGTAAAACAGAAAAGCATAAAGAAGAAAAATAAAAATAACCTGTAATCCCACCACCCAGAGATAACTACTGTCTTTGTTTTTTAAGTATACATATACACACATTTAAATAGATGAGATGCTATTAGGTGCATATGTACCCTGTTCCATCATTTAACACTGAATTCTGAGTATCTCCCCATGTTATGAAAGTGTTTTTGCAAATATTTTTAATGGTTGCCTAATAATTCCATTAACCTTTATTTAATCATTCCCCTAGTGTTGCATTAATATTCTCATTTTGAATCTCCATTTGAAGAGCAAACTAGCTCTACTAATTGGCAGTTTTCTTCTCTCCTTTTCTTTTACTACCTTCACCAACATTACTTGGGACTGATTCTACAGTTTAAAAATCTGAGATAAGAATCTTCTCCTAGTCCTATTTCAACATTTATTTTCAAAAATTTTATCCCTCAATGATTACTGGGCTACACATGTCAGGGTGCAAAATGACCTAGGTCTCTGCAGGTCACAGATGAGGTGTTAAAAGGGACCAATGACACTTCATATTATTTTCTGATGCTGCTCTTACGAAAGGAGGGTTCAGGAAATTCCTCCAGACCACATCCAGATCCGCTCCTCTCCATCCAAAGAGTCTTACCACATCACAGCTTGTTTCTGGCCTAAGAAACTATCAGTCCTTAAGGAGCGACTGAATAACCTACATTTTGGTGATTGCCATAAAATATGATTCCACATCCACTCAGCTGCCTTGTCTAAGTGCTCCTGATACAGGGAGCAAGAATTAGCCTCTGCTTGAGACAGTGCAACTACAAGGAACAAATGTCCGTTTCTTAGAGTGAAAAAAACTAAACAAAGAAAAATAAAAGAAATTTTTGTAGGTCTTTTTTTCCCTCCCCTTAAATAGATAATGCCTGACCAGATTTTCTACTTTTTACTTAAGAATAACTCACTTGCTAATAATGTACATCATTAACATACATCAGAGGATCTGGACTATTGACTAAAGTCCCCATGAAAATAGAGAATACAACAGTATAAAAGTTAGTGCTTCATACTCCCAACTTGCCAACAAGTGAATGATCAAAGCACACAGGGAAAAGGATAGTACATTCCCTAAGAAGTAATTAAATTCTACCAGTAAGGGCTAGCCAGTCAGCTCAGTTGGTTAGAGCATGTGGTATTGCAACACCAAGGTCAAGGGCTCAGATCCCTGGACTGGCCAGCTGCCAAAAAAAACCAAAAACAAACAAACAAACTCAAATTAATTCTACCAGTAGCATTTTCTCTTCTGGGTGTGCTCCTTAGTTCCAGGTATTTGACACCATCATCTGCAAATTCTTTAATGACATCTTTTGTGACCTGAAAATAAAGGCAATGTACGCAACATTGGTAGAGTTAGTGTAAGGGTCCCAAGGAAAGTGCCAAGTGCTACAGCTTCATTTCATTCATTCAATTAGATTTCAAGGACTGTTGGAAGTCTTCCACATGACAGAGATTACCCACTTTTGTCACATCCCCGATGGAGACCATGACAGAGCTGCAACATTTCCAATAGCTCCCATCATCCCCCTCATTCCTACATTAAATCCAAATATGCACAGCAGCCACACCTTTTGTTTCTCTCCCCGCTTATCCATTTCTCTATTTCCTAGTGCTAATAATAGCACATTGAAAAAATAGAGAAATAAGGCAAAACTAAAACCAATTGACCACCTATATGTGTATAGTGCTAGGAAATGTACATTCAGAAATAAAAAGTTAAAATGATTAAGCATTACTGATGTAATAAATGGGCATTACTGATGTGTTATTTAAAGTCACAGCTTAAGGTTCTTATTCAAATTATTTAGGAATAAGTTGTATTTTTCAATAAATTCTGGCAGGGTTCAATTTTCCCCAGAAGTACCTAGGAAAATTCCCCTTAGGCAAAGAAAGTGGATGATAAATATGAGTAAGACTCTATCCAGTTTAGTACAAATCTCAACAATACAAAAAATACTGGAAGCATGTTTTCCTTTTCTGCCATCAATCCTAAAAAATACCAAACCTAGAAGAAAAAAGAAACAAGTTGGGGATGCTGTGATAACCTGCCCTAGTTACCCCTTACAGTTGGTGTCCTAATTCTAATCTGCTTTGACTATGTGCCCGTATGCATGCAAGTACAGTGCCCTGGCAAAGGAACAAGGGTTGGCTGGTTGTGCAAACAGTGCCTAATGGGGTGGCTCTACCTTGGTGAATTCATAGCAATCCAAGGTCTGGGACTCTTTTTTTCCCCCCACTAAAAGCCAAAACAGAATTTATTATGATGTAAATAGAAAGCGTAGCTCAGATTCACCAGGAGGTCTGGAGAACCAGACTCTGAGACTACACAGCTCAAGACAACACTACAGCATTTAAAATCATGTGACACTCCTAGACCAAGCAAAATACCACTGCTGCCTTTACCACTGAGCCTAACCTGCAGCCTCCACGCCATCATCACTGGCATGTGGCCCCGTGGCACTGCTATCCCAGGAACTACATCTTACTGTCACTGCCACCACCAAAGTGTGGCCTCTGCTCTGCAGGTTGAGGAATTTGCATCTTGTCATTGCCCCAAAACTGAACAGACCCAGAGAGACCAACTCACCCTTCCCCAGCTCATGTGAGACTAATGCAGAAACCTGTCTGACAATGGGAAGTCAGGCAGAAGTAATGGTCTGAAGCAGTAGTCCTTTTCAGTGACTAATGTGATCATATATACTATGCAATATCCCACCCCCACCCCCCTTTCTGGGTGGTTAGATACCTATGTAACCAAATGAACAATGAAAAGGTTGCTGACAAGTATGGCACGAGAACAAAGGGAGGAAGATTTATCTAGGCAACAGTGAGGCCTGTGGAATCATACCTAAACCACATCCAAGAGGCAGCAGTGGTGTGTTGCTTGGTATAGGAATGTCACATGATTTTGAATGCTGTAGTGTTGTTTTGAGCTGTGTAGTATCAGAGTCTGGTTCCCCAGACCTCCTAGTGAATCTGAGCTAACCCTTCCCTTGGGTCCACATCTGTGTCTGCCAGATTTAGCCTTTTCTATTCCATGCAGTAGGTACTAAACACAACTCTTTGCCCTTTAGGCTTTCCTCTCCTATGCTGTGGACTGAGAATATCTATTCAAATTCTTATCATAATTAGTTAAGTATATGATAGTATATCATAATTAGTTAAGTTCCTGCATACACAAAAGTCTTAAGACTGCATAGCTTGAATGGGAAAGAGCAAGGGCTCTGGAACCAAATAGGTAGTCAATTCTGCCACTTACTGGCTGTGTGTAACCTTAAACAACCCCTTTAGGCCTGTTATTTCATCTGCAAAAAGGGAATAAAAATATGTACTTCAAGGGCCGGCCCATGGCTCACTCGGGAGAGTGTGGTACTGATAACACCAAGGCCAAGGGTTCGGATCCCATACAGGGATGGCTGGTTAGCTCATTGGGTAAGCATGGTACTGACAACACCAAGTCAAGGGTTAAGATCCCCTTACCAGTCATCTTTTTTAAAAAAAACAAAAAATCCTACTTCAAGAAGTAGTCCTGAGAGTAGTGTCTGACACATGTAATACAGAATATTATTGTTTCAGCCACATTCCAGTCCTGTCTCTTATAGATTATACCCAGGTCACCTTGACTAGAGTACTAACTGATCTCCCACACACTCAGTTCCACATTTACAGTCTCTTAGCTTAATCTCACAGATGTTTCATCTATTATATGGGACACCTCACTGTCACTCTCTGAACCACCTACAGGTGCTCACCCTAGTAGCACTAAGTCAAATGCACAGAATCTTTATTTCTCACCTCATTTAATAGAGCTTTTCACTAAGTTTTGTTTTGAAACGAATGAAGTGATGACCATGGTATTATTATATCCATGGAGTATTAAGCTCTTAGAATCTAAAATTTCACCAATGTGAGACCATAAGCCCTCTAGTGGACATTCCTAGCAGTGTTCACTGGTATCTGTTGAGTGGCTGATAAGAGAATGCCCTTTTGGGTTCCTATAAATCCCTGTACATGTGTCTAACACAGAGCTTACCACATTATGTTGAATTCGTTTGCTTATGGGTCTGTCTCTCCTACCTCACTATAAATTCCTCAGGGGCAAGGATTGTGTTTAATCTCTCCTTATATCTCCAAGTCTTTGGTACAGTGCTTGGAACATTGTGGGCACTCAGTCAACTTTTGTCGAACTAAACTATTAGTGTTAACTCTCCTCTAAAAGATGATTAACTTACTTCTTACTTATCATAAGTCTCAGCCAACGAGGAAAATTTTTTCTTGACCAGTCAAAATTTAGTTCTCCAGAAACACAGATTATACTTCTTTGCATTTTTTTTTTCCTATGATTAAGAACACTGACAAGATTCTGCTTCTCTTTATCTACAGAGGACATATTAAAATGCCATCCTGGTCAAACTGCTGGGAGTGACCAGGACTGAAGCTATATTGAGATCTAAAACCACATGGGCTCTAAAAGACTTTAAAAGGACACAGGTTTTTTCTTGGCATGCATTTCTCTGAGTTCCCTCTTTTCTCATGGTTATTTGATATTTTGAGCCTTGATTACGGGGCAAGATGACATTATTTACATAAATGTAAAGTTGTTTTCCCACAACCTGAAGCTGCAAACGTACAGACCTGCATGTACTGTGCAGACCCTGGGAAACCCAGGAAGATATCAATAAAGCTATGCTGATTCCATGCCTCCAGCAGGACCCTGAGCTTATGTGATGAGTTTTGCATTTTCTGAGATTATTTTGCCCATGTCTCCAACTCCACTGTCACTAGCCTTATTCACGCCACCATCTTCTCTTCCCTGTACTATTGCAAAAGCTTCCTAATCATCTACTCAAATCATAAGAGGGTGGGGGATGACATGAAGGAAATGCCTAGTTTCAGACTTGTATAACCATTCACTAAGACAGGACCCCTTGGAAAAGGCTCAGTTTTGAGGGGAAAACCATGAGTTCTGTTATATACACATTGAATTTGAGGTGCCTTTGAGACTTCCCAGAAGAGCTGACTGGTAGCCTGAGCTCAAATGCATGGTCAAGGCTGCAGTCATTGATACAGAGGTGGTTGGTGAATATTCTCAGGCATGGATGAAAATATTCAGGGGAAGCATCAAGAGGAAAGAAAATAGACGAGGGGGCCAAGCCTGTGGCACACTTGGGAGAGTGCGGCGCTGGGAGCGCAGCAGCACTCCCGCCGTGGGTTCGGATCCTATATAGGGATGGCCGGTGCGCTCACTGGCTGAGCGTGGGGCAGGCAACACCAAGCCAAGGGTTGCGATCCCCTTACTGGTCACAAAAAAAGGACAAAAAAAAGAGACGAGGGCCTAGGACTGACCTTTTGCTGGAGTGAGCAGGACTGAAGCAGGGACCTAAACCTGCACGGGCTGTAGGCAAATTTTATTTTATTATTATTTTTTTTTGTCTTTTGTCTTTTTCCGTGTCCGGCAACGGATCGCAACCCTCAGTGTTGCCCCCGTACCGGACCGGGGACCGGCAACGGGATTGCAACCCTCAGTGTTGCTCCCGCACCTCACTCAGCCAGTGAGCGGGAACCGGTCTGTATGTGGGATCCGAACCCTCGGGTGGGAGCGCTGCCGCGCTTCCCAAGCGGTGCACTATCCAGTGCGCCACCGGGCCGGCCCTGTAGGCAAATTTTAAAAGGACACATTTTTATCTTGGCATGCATTTCTCTGAGTTCCCTCTTTTCCTGTGGTTATTTGGTATTTTGAACCTTGGTTATGTGGTGAAATGATATTATTTATATAAATGTAAAGTTGTTTTCCAGTCAGCCTGAAGCTGCCGACTTGCACATACTATCCAGACCCTGGGAAACCAAGGAAGACATCAATAAAGCTATGCTGATTCCATCCCTCCAGCAGGACCCTGAGATAACAGCAAGGATGGGAACAGAAACCAGATGGAGCCTTGGAGAGACCTTGCACCTGGCTCCTTGCATGGAGTCCCCACAGCTCACATCCCCCTTCCTCCTGCTTTTCATTTCCCATGTTCCATTCCCTCAGCCCCCTCTTAAAAAAACCCCTCAGTAAATCTGAGTCTTGGAGATGGCTTCAGGTTTCCCAGAGAGATGGGTTAGCCTAACATCTCTCCTTAGGTCACTGGTATTCCTGAACAAAAGCTGACTTGCATTTTCACCAACACTTAACTTTTGAGTGGTTTGCTTTTGAAAGGGGGCAGGCAGCTGGGCCTGTGCCTAGTAACAAGATCAGTGATACAGAAGTCAGTCTTCAGTGTCAGACTCTAGTATCATGGAGCTTCAGAGAACACAGTGGTGTTCTCTAGTCTTTCATCTCCAGAGGAACTCATCTCTAAGCACTTCTCCATTCTCTATAATGTCCACCAAGGCAGTTAAAAGTCTCTTATGCAATACAGATAAAGCCTTATCAAAGACATGATCATCTGTGGTCAAATATTTCATATATATTACATAGGGAAAACAGGACCAGATTTTCTCCTCCATACTGTCTTCCATACAATACAGAAGATGCCGATCTTGGTTCTTATATCTTTCACAATGCACACAGTCTTTTTATATTAGCTCTTAGGCAAATGTCTTACAATGGTTTTGAAAAGAGTTGTCATAAAAAAAAAAAGAAAACATTTTTTATCAGACTCTTGATGGAAGCAAAAGGTAATGTGCAACAACAGAAGGGCATAAATTACTTCTAATTTTTAAACAATCTAAAAATTCTTTCACGTCTCACCATTAGAATATCTTCAGGGCTAGTAGTAAGCTGATGAATAATTTGAAACATCTGGAAACATCTGCAATATAAATGAAAAGTTTTAACATACCCTAGTCATCAAAAACTTGTCACTCAAGAGAAACTCAATAAGCTGAACTAATAGAGTTTAGGCTAATAGTAAGTATATATTTACATTTACAAAGAATTACAGAATAGGTTTTTTCAAAAATTACACTGATCTGGAAAGTTAATCAAATGGCTGAAAAATAAAACGTTACTGATTTTTTTAAGTAGCAAATAGCAGCTCCTCTTCTTTGACCCCACCACTGCTGACAGTAGTAGCAAACGGGGAAAAATCCATACACCCATATTTTCAAGTCTAAAGAATATCTCAATATACTATAACTTCACAACAACATAAATCATTAAAAATACTATCAACAATCTGACAATTGGAAAAAATCCTGTCTGTTGTTATAATCTCCATGCCAGATGCCTACCTTTTCCCTTTTAACTACTAAAATCTGAATACTTATATACCACTTACAATCTCAAAATACTGACAGAGAAAAAAAGTATGTTCACAACCTCCCCAAACTCACTCTTCTAAAGTTCTTTTCTTTCCCTTGTCAATCATAGTCATCTGATCATGAATTTTGACATCTGGCTTCTTGGCTATTAATTTCCTCATGGTATTAGAACTAATGGATCCATTCAAGTGGGCATGAAGTTCCTAAAATAAGAGAATACAATCAGTATAAACTATGAAGTATCAGTTAGATTCACAACATCATACCAGGTAC
The DNA here is from genome assembly GCF_000696425.1 of Galeopterus variegatus. Taxonomy (NCBI): domain Eukaryota; kingdom Metazoa; phylum Chordata; class Mammalia; order Dermoptera; family Cynocephalidae; genus Galeopterus; species Galeopterus variegatus. Next base: position 52,894 of record NW_007727095.1, read on the forward strand.
TTAATGTTTGTAGTTTGTCCTAGGTAAACTGCCTATTAGATTTAAGTACATAACTTTTAAAGTTTACAAATTCTACCTATAAAATTTACTTTTCTGGGCCGGCCCATGGCTCACTCAGGAGAGTGCTGATAACACCAAGGCCATGGGTTCGGATCCTGTATAGAGATGGCCAGTTAGCTCACTGGCTGAGTGTGGTGCTCACAACACAAAGCCAAGGGTTAAGATCCCCTTACCAGTCATCTTTTAAAAAAAAAAAATTTACTTTTCTCTCATGAAAAGAAACAACATAAAAGTCATTATAATTAGCAATCACTCAAGAATTCTACAGTTGAATTCTCACCACTTTTGGCAATTCCAAGTAAAAATCTGTCTTCCATGGCTGTTGCTGCTGTTCTGCTTCCATCATGATTTTAGCAGGAAAATAACTGGTTCTTCTCCACTCTTATTCTTGGTATGAACAAAACAATGTATTTTAGTCAGTAAATTCTGTGGTATTGAATTCCCTTCAGATTGCTTTATTTCCACACATTTTGATAAGATTAGCTGTATACCTGTATGTAGCTCTGGGCTCAGCTTCACCCATTGTAACAAATGTGAACATTTTCAATATTGGCATAAAAGCAAAGAAACTGGATTTTGCTCATTTATTCTTCAAACGGCAAAAACTCCTCCAAAGCTAACTTAAATGTATCTGAGGTGGGGAGATAATTAGTAAACAGTCTGAACTAGAAATAGGAAAAGGCCTCAAGCTGGTAAGAAGAATATTAAAACCTGAAATTTAATAGAGTGTATTCCTTACCTACAGGCACTTTCTATAAAACCACTTCAAAAATTACAAATTTTATAAGGCCTATTTTGGGTAAAAAAATGAAATTTACATTTTTTAATTGTTTAAAATACATAAAGGAAGAGGAGACATGTTACAATCAGATGGACCTAGGTTTGTCCTTTTGCCAGTTCTGTAGTCTAGTAGCTGTGTGGCCTTAGTCATTTATTCTCATGGCTTCAGTTTCCTTATTTGTAAAAATGGCATAAAAATGCAGAATAGCTGCTAGGATTAATAAGGTATTCTAAATTATGCTCCTATATGATCCAGTGACTACCTTTAACTCAGCACCTTATCACAATGTATCTCAATCACTGATTTACTTGTCTTTCTCCCTCACCAGACTGTAAGTTTCTTGAGGAGAAGGACTATTGATTATTTTACCACCCTAGCACCTAGTACAGTGCCTAGCACACTGTATGTGATAAATAAATCCGCACTTCCCTTCACCTCTGAAGGTGGCTTGTAAATTAACATAAAATTCCAAACGAAATTTGGTAATTTTCAAAGTAGCCACCTTGACCCTCTGGGATCCCACTTTTTTTTTTTTTTTTTAAAAAAGATGACTGGTAAGGGGATCTTAACTCTTGGCTCGGTGTTGTCAGCACCACGCTCAGCCAGTGAGCCAACCAGCTATCCCTATATAGGATCCGAACCTATGGCCTTGGCGTCATCAGCACCGCACTCTCCCGAGTGAGCCACGGGCCGGCCCTGGGATCCCACATATTAATGATGATGATAAGAATAGCAGTTTTCATGTATTCAGAACCTATCAGATATGTGGCAAGCACTTTCAACTACTTTTCATTCTCACAATAACCTTACAAAATATTATTACCACATTACAAATCAATAGTTGATACTGAGCAGGGTTAAATAACTTACCAAGATATTAGAATACTCAATAAAGAAAATAGTTCGGGGGCCGGCCCGTGGCTCACTCGGTAGAGTGCAGTGCTGATAACACCAAGGCCATGGGTTCATATCCCATATAGGGATGGCCGGTTCGCTCACTGGGTGAGCGTGGTGCTGACAACATCAAGTCAAGGGTTAAGATCCCCTTACCGGTCATCTTATAAAAAAAAAAAAGAAGAAAAAAAGAAAATAGTTCGTACAGGAATAAACAGAGCCATAGAAATCCACAGAAAGGCCAACTCAGTACAAGATAAAAGTGGCATTTCAATGTAATGCCATAGTAAGTGCTTAAAAAATAGTAAATGAAAAAGATGGACAAGTTAATCAATGGTGTTTAATAACTGTACTGAAAAATATGAAAGACATCATTAAAATGGAAAGCATACCTTATTCTTGCATAAGTAAAGTCATTTTACCATAAGTTGACTTATAAAGTTAATGTTAATTAAAATATTCCCCAAAATATGGCTGGCCCATGGCTCACTTGGGAGAGTGTGGTGCTGATAACACCAAGGCTGCGGGTTTGGATCCCTATATAGGGATGGCCAGTTAGCTCACTTGGGAGAGTGTGGTGCTGACAACACCCAGTCAAGAGTTAAGATCCTCTTAACGGTCATAAAAAAAAAAAAAAAAAAAAAAAAAATCCCAAAATTATTCCTTTAAAGTTTATCTTAGGGCTGGCCATTTAAGCTCAGTTGGTTAGAATGTGGTGTTGTAGCACCAAGGTCAAGAGTCTGGATCCTAGTACTGAACAGCTGCCAAAACAAAACAAAAAACTTTTATTTTAAAGTTCATATGGAAGACTTAACTTGTAACTGAGATTAAAACAAAACAATTGAAAGGCACCCAAATCACAAATTTTGCTCCATTCTCTTTCTTCTTGAATCATTCTTCTTGATCTGCTCTTTGCAAAAAAAGGTAACATTTTTAATGTAACATCTACATTTTATTAACTTGTCACTAAGTAAACTTGTTTCTATAGTGCTATGTATTTATTCAAAGTCCTTCAACTCTTATTTCTTTCTATCTGACCCTCAATCAACCCTGTGATACCTCACTTAGAGAACACTTACTCCCCTCATTTTACCTTTTTTTTGGGCGGCTGGCTGATAAGGGGATCTGAACCCTTGACCTTGGTGTTACCTGCACCACACTCTAACCAAGTGAGCTAAACAGCCAGCCCTTTCCCCTCATTTTAGAGATGAGGATCCAAAGACCCTGCAAGCTTAAGTGGATCCTTCTCCCAGTCACTTCAAAGGCAGTTCCTAACTCCTCAAGTGTTCCACCAGATCCAGCTGCCTTACGCTAAACGGACAACCTTGTTGCCAATTTTACAGAGAAAACAGAAACCATCAGGCATGAATTTCTTCTATTTCTCTCTGCCCTAGTGCACACCTAAAATTGCCTTTATCCATACTCTTTTTTTCCCTTATGAGTCAGAGAAAAGGATTCATTCTTCTGTCCCCAACACTAATATGTGCCCAGGATCCCGTTTCTTCTTATCTATTCCAAGTCATTACTCCACCAATGAGTTACCTTCTCATTTTTCTGTTCCTTTCAACCTCTCCTTCTCCACTGACTGATTTCCCTCAGGGAACCAACATGCATGTGCAGTATTTGCTTTTACTTGAAAACAAAACAAAAAACTTTTATTTTATCCCACATTCTTCTTTAGCTATCATCCTGTCTCTCTTTTCCTTCTGAGCTAAGCTCTTTGAAAGCATAATTTATACTGGATGCCTCCATTAACTTATTTCCCATTCACTGAAACATGGATTCTACCCTCATTGCTCCACAGAAACTGCACTCCCTGAGGTCACTGATCAGCTCTTAAAACACCAAATCTAAATTTCAATTATCAAATCTTTATCCGGATCCGTACTTTTCCTTGATTCCAGTATCTAATTCAGCTGGACTCTAAAACTCATGCTCTTAACCATCATGTAATACTACTTCGAGTTCACCATACCTAGTCATCCTGATTTCCTTCTCCATTTCAGCCAGCTAGTCACCAAATCCCAATTAATAAGTTATAAATGTCCTAAATATCTCTGGAAGTAGTTTCCCACTGATGATTCTCAGACACTCTCAGTTTAGAAACTTTATGATTATTTAAAAAACTCTAACCTGGATTTCTTCCTTAAAAACAAAGCTCAAAACATATCACGGGGAATAATTACTCCTTTTCCGTCACTCCCCCTTCCGCGGACATTTTCTACACTACTTCAGAACCAAGGAATTTTGGAAGTGGAGGGGAGTGTCATTCTATCTGTGAGAAACAGAGCTTTAGTAGTTTACTCACTGTCAGCCTAGCACAGAGCTGGGAATACAAGAAAGTCAATAGTATATATCGGGGGAGAAGCGGCTTTATTGCAAATATTTATTAATTATCTGTAAAGGTCTGTTTCTTCACTTTACACTTGGCCTCCCCGATTTGTTTTCAGATATAAATGGGTTACCTTTTGCAACGATGAGAGCATTAAATAAATTAGCAACTATCATCAAATAGCATCAGGAACGACCTCTTCTCCTTGCCCGCTAGAGGTCCGTGATGCTGACTTTTTTGCCCCTACCATACCCGTCCTTCGCTGCCCAGTACTCATAGACTCACCTCTTAAAGATGTCTCAACTATGAGGACCTAGACAACTTTTCCCTTCAGACTGAAAGGCTTGTAGAAAAGTTATAATCCGCGCTACCCTAATACACATGTTACGGTGGTAGCTGGCCGCCTTCCCGGGAAAACGTAATCCCGGAGAACCAAATAGAGGTTAGTACAAGCTACACCTTTCTCATTTCTGATTGGGTAGGTACGCTCTTCCCGGAAGTGACGCATTGCGAGCGGAACGGGAAGTCGGGGAGGAAGGGTGATTTTTCTGCCAAGGTCCGTGCGGAAAACAAGGCGGCACGCAAGCGTGGCGGACCGCCATTCCTGAGTCTTTCCTGGCCATGGGTTCCCGGAGCCGCGAGCGTCGGGAGGGAGCAGTACAGGGCACCAACGACAGTAGCGCCCTCAGCAAGAGCTCCCTGGCCGCGCGTGGGTACGTACAGGACGCCTTTACCGCCTTGCTGGTTCCGAGGACTGCGCGCCGCGCGCCGCTCGTCCACCGAGGCTACTACGTCCGCGCACGCGCCATACGGCACTGCGTGCGCGCCTTCCTAGGGCGGACGTGCGCGCTCCCCGACGTCCCTCGCCCCCAGATACTGTCTCTTGGCGCCGGCTCCGACTCGCTGTATTTTCGCCTTAAAACAGTGGGCTGCTTGGCCCGGGCTGCTGTCTGGGAGGTGGATTTCCCAGATGTGGCTCGTCGCAAGGCGGAGAGGATTGGAGAGACGCCGGAGCTTTGCTCGTTAACCGGGCCTTTCCAGAAGGGGGACCCCGGGTCAGCGCTGTGCTTTGAGAGCCTGGACTACCGCATCCTGGGCCTGGACCTGCGGCAGCTCCAGCGACTGGACGAGGCCCTGGCCGCCGCGGGCCTCGACGCGGCCTCACCCACTCTGCTCCTGGCTGAGGCCGTGCTGACCTATCTCGAGTCCGATAGTGCCGCCGCCCTCATCGCCTGGGCAGCCCAGCGTTTTCCTAATGCCCTTTTCGTGGTCTACGAGCAGATGAGACCGCTAGACGCCTTTGGTCAGTTCATGCTGCAACATTTTCGGCAGCTAAATTCTCCCTTGCATGGCCTGGACCGCTTTCCCGACGTGGAGGCCCAGCGGCGCCGCTTCCTTCAAGCTGGCTGGACTGCCTGCAGTGCCATGGACATGAACGAATTCTATCGCTGCTTTCTCCCAGCGGAAGAACGCCGGCGGATGGAAAATCTTGAACCCTTTGATGAGTTTGAAGAGTGGCATCTTAAGTGTGCCCACTATTTCATTCTGGCAGCTTCTAGGGGAGACATCCTCTCCCAAACCTTGGTGTTTCCACCCACAGAAACGTTTCCTCGGGTAGATCCTGCTTCCCCTTCAGGAGTCTTCCCTGCCTGTGTAGTCAGTAGTGACAGCCAGAGCCCAAACCTTAAGAGATATGGCCACGACTCTGTCCTTTTGAGCCCGGGCATTATTCTCAGTGCAGGAGGATTTGGAGAGCAGGAAGGGCGGCACTGCCGAGTGAGCAAGTTTCACTTGCTCTCAAGATACCGTGACTTTGAATGGAAAGGTAGCCAAATATGCAGTTGGGGGACTGGAGCCCAGTGGGATGGACGTCTTTATCACACTATGACAAGACTTTCAGATATTCAAGTTCTGGTTCTGGGAGGGAGACTGTCCCCAGTGAGTCCAGCCTTGGATGTTCTCCAACTTCATTTTCGTAAGAGTAAGGATAATACCATTGAGGACCTGAATGTGAAAGTAATAAAGGTTGGCCCAAAAGAAGATTCCACTTTGTCGTGTTGGCGGCATTCAACAACAGAAGTGTCCTATCAGAATCAGAAATATTTGTTTGTGTATGGAGGTCGAAGTGTGAGTGAACCTGTACTAAGTGACTGGCATTTCCTACATGTAGGAACGATGGCTTGGGTCAGGGTCCCAGTGGAGGGGGAAGCACCCGAAGCTCGGCATTCCCACAGTGCCTGCAGTTGGCAAGGGGGAGCTCTTATTGCTGGAGGTCTCGGTGCTTCTGAGGAGCCATTGAGTTCTGTACTCTTTCTGAGACCAATCTCTTGTGGATTCCTCTGGGAATCAATAAACGTCCAGCCTCCTATTACCCCAAGGTACTCCCACACATCTCATGTGGTCAATGGACAGCTTCTACTGGTTGGAGGGGTCTGGATTCATTCCTCCTCGGTTCCTGGAGTAACTGTTATCAATTTGACTACAGGATTGAGCTCTGAGTATCAGATTGACACAACGTGTGTGCCGTGGCCATTAATGTTACACAACCATACCAGCATCCTCCTTCCTGAAGAGCAACAGCTCCTGCTCCTTGGAGGTGGGGGGAACTGCTTTTCCTTTGGCACCTACTTCAACCCGCATATAGTGATATTAGACCTTTCTTCCTTAAGTGCTGGGCAGTAAGGACTAGACTATATATTCAGGACCCACCAAAGTAGACAATAAAGGTTTCCATAAAGAGAACTTGACTCTGGCCATAGATATTGCTACTCCTCCCTTCCCCCCTCCTATTCAGTGCAGAACATGAAAAGGGTTGTTAAAATACATACCAACAATCAGAGACAGTACAAAAATAAAACATAGCTAGAAGACAGTGGCCATATAGTCCTACTAGAATAGGGGCTTTGTTTTGTTTTCCCGGGCAGGTGAGTTGTTACACACTGCTTAGTGGCCACCATCCTTAAAGTAGATCCCTTTGGATTTATGTATCAAGTTTATTGGTCTTCTCCAATTTCTAACCTAAGTTTACCCATTTATTCAATTACACTGACGTTTAGCCTAAGTCAAGTAAAAAATTTTCTAATCCCAGACCCTGTGATTTGAGATGGCACGTTGGAAAAAGTTTGACACCAATACCTGGTAAGAATACAAGGCTGAATATAGTTGAAGGAAACTTGACCTAATCGTGTATGAAACCTGAAATGAACATAGTTGCAGTTTGCTTAAAACATTGTGCTGTTTAGTGCTACAGAGAACTCAGACAGCTTTCACAACTAGAAACATTTGCAGAACATTATTGAAAAACATGCTTTTGGTCAATTTTTTGCTATTGGTTCCATATTTACTTAAATTTACAAGGGCCAATAAACCAAACTTTTGATGCCTCAATTCATTTTGTACATAATATTTTGCTGCAGATTACTCTGCACTCTTTACTATGTTTTGTGCCCCAAGAGGCTGACCTTTATGGACTGCATTTATGAGCTCACTTGTCGTCTAGTTTCTCATTGAGTTCTACCAGTCAGAGGCACCAGAGGGGAATGGAGACAAGAACAGTGAGTCAGGGTATTTATTCCCAGGTCTTCCCCTGCCAGTCTCCAGGTCAGCATCAGCTGCATTCTTCTGCAAAAGGCTATAGCTCCTGTTGTGTAGTCCTCTCCTGTAAGATAGAGCTCTAATTCTGTGTTGTTCAGTAATTGATCCTTTTTTTTTTTTTTTTTTTTTTT